>NC_091211.1:22588456-22678456 GCF_040958095.1 Procambarus clarkii
TATTCTTGCAACTTTATTAATATTACTCAATAAATTATCTCATTACTGTATTGGATATAAATTAATATTACCTGATTATTTTGAACACGATAAAAAAAGGTGATTTATTATTCATTCTAATTCTATTACGGCTTCCAGCGAGGGAAAACAATTTAATATCTATAATCAATAAGTATTTTTTTTTTTAAAGTTGACTAAAGTTAGTTCTATATATAGAGTAAAATTTTGGAGTCACTTTCAACAATGTTCCCTACGTTTTGTTAACTTTTAAATACAAAAATATTTAACTTTACGTAGAGTTGATGATTTTTTTTGTAATTCTAATTCCTTTTTTTGTGCTCCATTTGTCTCTTTTACCTTTGAATTTTATTCACCTCCTCCTTTTCTCCTGCTTCTTTATCTTCTACTTTTTGCTTTCATATTCTCCTTTTCTTTTCTCTTTTTCTTATCTTGTCTTATTTTCTTTTGGGTTCTCTACTCTTTCTTTTCACCTCTTTCTCCTCTCTTCTTCCTCTTCTCTTCTTTCTCTTCTCCTCTGAACCTTCTCCATCACACGTGTGCCAGCCTCCCTCTTCTCCATCCCGATTAACTCCCTCTCTATTAAAAATAATAAACTTCAGTTGTCGCGCTTCAGTGGTCGGGCTTCAGTGGTCGGGCTTCAGTTGTTGGGTTTCAGTTGTTGGGCTTCAGTTGTTGGGTTTCAGTTGTTGGGCTTCAGTTGTTGGGCTTCAGTTGTTGGGCTTCAGTTGTTGGGTTTCAGTTGTTGGGCTTCAGTTGTTGGGCTTCAGTTGTTGAGCTACAGTTGTTGGGCTTCAGTTGTTGGGCTTCAGTTGTTGGGCTTCATTTGTTGGGCTTCAGTTTTTGGGCTTCAGTTGTTGGGTTTCAGTTGTTGGGCTTCAGTTGTTGGGCTTCATTTGTTGGGCTTCAGTTTTTGGGCTTCAGTTGTTGGGTTTCAGTTGTTGGGCTTCAGTTGTTGGGTTTCAGTTGTTGGGCTTCAGTTGTTGGGCTTCAGTTGTTGGGCTTCAGTTGTTGGGCTTCAGTTGTTGGGCTTCAGTTGTTGGGTTTCAGTTGTTGGGCTTCAGTTGCTGGGCTTCAGTTACCGCCCGTCAATTATGTTAGGGTAAAAATTAATCACAAAAAAATATTCAATTGCAGCAAAAATTCCGAACAAAAATATTTAAAAAAAATTATTGTTGTCATCTCTGTTGACGACAAGCGTGATGGCAGATTTTGATGAGGAAGATTTGGATTGAACTCTCGCGCATCCGGATTACGGCTTCCATTAGCTGATACAGCTCAACCAGTAGTGTAAGTGACAAAAGACTGGGGCCGGGAGCTGGATCTCACTCTTCCTTATACATACACACACACACGTCAGATCAATCCTGGAATATGCAGCTCCAGCCTGTAGTCTATATGTAGTTAAACATAAGACCAAGTTAGAGAAGATTCGGAGGTACGGCACCAGACTAGTCCCGAAACTGAGAGGTATGAGCTACGAGGAAAGGCTACGGGAGCTAAACCTCAAGTCCCTAGAAAACAGAAGAGTAAGGGGAGACATGATAACCACCTACCAAATTATCAGGGGAATTGACAGGGTGGACAAAAACAAACTCTTTAGCGCGGGTGGGGCACGAACAAAGGGACACAGGTGGAAACTTAGTACCCAAATGAACCACAGAGACATTAAAAATAATTTTTTCAGTGTCAGAGTAGTTAAAAAATGGAATGCATTAGGCAGTGATGTGGTGGAGGCTGACTCCATTCACAGTTTCAAATGTAGATTCGATAGTGCCCAGTAGACCCAGGAATCTATACACCAGTTAAGAGTTAAGACAGTTAAGAGGCGAGACCAAAGAGCCAGAGCTCAAACCCCCGCAAGCACAACTTGGTGAGTACAACTAGGTGAATATACTCCCTCCCCCCCCCCTCCCCCCCCCCCCCCCGACACACACACACGAGGAGACCCGTGTACACACGAGTGCTTCAGCGACTGTCAGTAATGATTCAGTGAGGTCGTCAGGCGGACGGACAGGTCAATGGTCAATAGTCAGGTGAAGTGCAGTTCGTGAGACTAATTTCCTTACTCTAATTCGGTGCTTCGGGGGGGGGGGGAGCTAGAGTCCATTATGAAGATGTAAATAGTTGAAAACTCACATTTATGGTTTTTTTTTCGGACGAAGCATTGAACTGCATTGAGGAAGTTGATCGTATTATGAATGATTTTTGTGGGTTAAGATACTCTGGTTATAAATGAATGGAAATAGTGGAGGCACTGTAAGGGGAGAGGGGAGTAGGGGCACTTTAAGGGGAGAGGGGAGTGGAGGCACTGTAAGAGGAGAGGGGAGTCAAGGTCCGTTGAGTTCAAGTTGGCGCTGCTGGGTTTATTGCAGAGTCGCAGGTGACCCATAATTGCTGTGTGTGTGTGTGTGTGTGTGTGTGTGTGTGTGTGTGTGTGTATGTGTGTGTGTGTGTTCACCTAGTTGTACTCACCTAGTTGTGCTTACGCGGGGGTTGAGCTCTGGCTCTTTAGTCCCGCCTCTCAACTGTCAATCAACAGGTATACAGATTCCTGAGACTATTGGGCTCTATCATATCTACACTTGAAACTGTGTATAGAGTCTGCCTCCACCACATCACTGCTGTGTCTGTGGCTCCACGTTTTCACCTTTGTCCCCTTGTTCATATTCCACCCGTGCTAAATAACTTGTTTTTGTCCACCCTTGTCAATTCTCCTGGGAATTTTGTAGGTGGTTAACATGTCTCCCCCTTACTCCTCTGTTTTCCAGGGATGGGAGGTTCAGCTCCCTTAGCCGTTCCTCGTAGCTCATTCCTGTCAGTGTCGGGACTAGTCTGGTGGTATACCTCTGAATCTTCTCTAACTTTGTCTTGTGTTTAAGTAGGTATGGACTTCAGTCTGCAGCTGCATACTCCAGGATTGGTCTTACATAAGTGGTATACAAGGTCCTGAACGATTTATTTCACAAGATATCATCAGTCTGGCACATGCCGTTGATGATATCCTTTTGATGTGGGCGTCTGGGGACAGGTTCGGTGTGATATCGACCCCCAGATCTTTCTATTTGACAATAGAGAATAGACAATGGACCTCTCTATTTGTGTGTGTGTGTGTGTGTGTGTGTGTGTGTGTGTGTGTGTGTGTGTGTGTGTGTATGTGTGTGTGCGTGTGTGTGTGTGTAATTTACTGCATCTTTCTGCCAGTTATACTGGACTCAAATTCATTCTCCCTCTGGCCCCAAAAAAAGTATAGTAGTTGGTTAAAAAACCAGTTCCAGTCATACTCATGAACATTAAATGTAATTTCCCTAAGTGATTTCCCTAAATAAGTGTGTGTGTGTGTGTGTGTGTGTGTGTGTGTGTGTGTGTGTGTGTGTGTGTGTGTGTGTGTGTGTGTGTTTGTCTGCGTGTGCGTGCGTGCGATAACAAAAAATGCTTTGGGATAATAATCAAATATGAAATCCTCTATTATAATTTCTTCATAATTGTCCAGGCGGACTACAGAAGGCAACGATAAACAATGAGTTGGGTTATGCATTGTGAAATTCCATGCTGTATTTCTCATGTCATGTTGCCTCTGATAGCTTTTCCGGGTAGAAGGTTCGTAATGGTACCGCCAGCACCCTCACGGCGAGAGAGGGCAGGGAAAGAGAGAAAGGGAGAGAGAGAGAGGAGGGAGAGAGGGAGAGGAGGGAGAGAGGGAGAAAGAGTGATGGTAAAGAGAGAGAGAGAGAGGGGAAGAATGAGAACACTGTTGCGAACTCTTCACATTTTATCTATGAAGATATTCTGAAATTCATAAAAGGTATGGTGACTTTAGTGTTAATACTATTTCATTAACATTGCGTATTATATATATATATATATATATATATATATATATATATATATATATATATATATATATATATATATAATATAATATATATATGTGTGTGTGTAAATTATGATGAAATTAACACGTGATGGACAATATGCCAGTATATGTACTGTCATATATATGTACTTACACCGTAAAGTCTGTCCAAAGTTCCAGTAAGACGCTAGGGGCTAGCCTCACCCAAATTTGCAGGGGGGAATGGTCTGGGTTGTGGGATGGACATAGGCTGGTCAGGGCAGTTCTAAGTAAAGGGCTCTATGAAATTATCAGCATCCCTAAGCCAAGTGTGAAATATGGCGTGTGATTAATGTGGAGTTGACCAGACGACACACTAGAAGGTGAAGGGACGACGACGTTTCAGTCCGTTCTGGACCATTCTCAAGTCGATTGTGACAATCGACAATCGACTTGAGAAAGGTCCAGAACAGACCGAAACGTCGTCGTCCCTTCACCTTCTAGTGTGTAGTCTGGTCAACTTACTTTAGCCACGTTATTGTGTCTCATTGCCTGCATAACGTGGAGTTGTTTCTGAAAAGGAAAAAGAAATGTATAAAGAGAAAGGAAAGGCAAAGCATTTGTGAGTAATATATTTGTTTCAGTGTTTCATAAGGGGAGTGAGAAGTGGGCAGGGGAGGTTTGGGGGAGGAAAAGATAACTAGACGGAGTTAGCTAGAAACATAATAGAGATAGAGATGGAGAGGAGAGGCATATAGATAGACACTGGCAGAATAACATTTCACCACAAGTGAAGAGATGAGGAAGCATGAGAGGTGAGGGAAGAACAGTGTGAGGTTATCTTGACGATATCTGGAAATGATTTCGGGGCATGGCGTCCCCGCGGCCCGGTCCTCGACCAGGCCTCCTTTTTGTTACACATCATTAGGAAGCAGCCCGTAACAGCTGTCTAACTCCCAGCTACTTATTTAATGCTAGGTGAACAGGGCATCACGGTGCAAGAAACTCTGCCCATTTGTTTCCGCCTCCACCGGGCATCGAACCCTTAACCTCAGGACTACGAATCTCGAGCGCTGTCCACTCAGCTGTCAGGCCTCATAGGGCGGAGGATGAGGTGTGAGTTTGACGTACCGACTCGGCATTAGACGAGTTTCACCATTAAAAAGAGTCCCAAAGAACTCTATCCTTCGGAAAGTTAAATTAATTTATCAAAGTGTGAATCAACTCCTTTGAACTGATCTTTAGAACATACATAATGTATAATGTATTATACATATATGTATGTATAATACACAAATAGATAATCACAACATGACTTTCAGACAGACTTTACTCTCCAAAAGTCGACAAAATAGTATAGCCTTCAAACCAGACTGTCTGACTCATTCAAGGGCAACCAAGAGTCATGCCTGACCTACTAAGGTCATGCCACGTACGCCCCATGCGAGAGTATTCATGTACACACCTCCATAGTGTGTGACCTTCATATTGCTCTCAGACAAAACCTTTACAGAACCTTAGAGGACCACCTAGAGAGGTCAAAGATTAATTAAAGGCAGGGAAATCAATGATTTCCAAACTGGTTAAATTTAGCTGAACCGTTTGAGCCGGTGTTGATAAAACCTGACCGGGACTCATTGTTCTCATGTTCCTGCTCTCATGAATAACTTACAGCTTAATTTACCACATACCATTAACTAGTACTGACAGGTGTCCATGGCATTTGAGGCCATTACCAGGAGCTACGTGCATTACATTACCAGGAGCTACGTGCATTACATTACCAGGAGGTACGTGCATTACATTATCAGGAGCTACGTGCATTACATTACCAGGAGCAACTTGTATAACATTACCAGGAGCTACGTGTATAACATTACCAGGAGCTACGTGCATTACATTACCAGGAGGTACGTGCATTACATTACCAGGAGCTACGTGCATTACATTACCAGGAGGTACGTGCATTACATTACCAGGAGCTACGTGCATTACATTACCAGGAGGTACGTGCATTACATTACCAGGAGCTACGTGTATAACATTACCAGGAGCTACGTGTATAACATTACCAGGAGCTACGTGCATTACATTACCAGGAGCTACGTGCATTACATTACCAGGAGCTACGTGCATTACATTATCAGGAGCTACGTACATTACATTATCAGGAGCAACTTGTATTACTTTACCAGGAGCTACGTGCATTACATTACCAGGAGCTACGTGTATTACATTACCAGGAGCTACGTGTATTACATTACCAGGAGGTACGTATATCACATTACCAGGAGCTACGTGCATTACATTACCAGGAGCTACGTATATCACATTACCAGGAGCTACGTGTATTATAAATTACTTGTGTCACATCTGGATCCTTTTGTTTACCTCTGGTGATGTGCGTCTCCCCAGCCCACTGTTGCTAACGCCTCCCTCGTGCTGACAGGTGTCGCTCCAGAAGGAGAGGAAGCAGAGAAGGAGGAGTGGTGGGGGAAAGGCCAGGCCCTCCAGCCGCAGTTCGACAACATTCCCTCCAACGTCACAGCCAAGGTGGGAGAGTCAGCGTTCCTTCCCTGCACAGTCTCGAACCTTGGCGACAAGTCGGTAAGATTTTGCCTTCTCTCAGTCTAAAGGGTTCCCTAAAAAAAATCTGTAACTGTAGGTTAATTAACAATTTTTGTCAATGCTGCTGCTAAATTCACTAAATAATTCACTAAATAATAATAAGTAAAAGTGATAATTCGAAAAAAATGATTAATGATAATTTAGAAGCAAAACATAATACGTGTTGATCACATTATTTTGTTCTCTGATACTTGACTTATGGGACGCCCTGTTAGTCATCTGTTCTTGATGGATTCGGGTCTTAAAATCAGGTGGTCTGGCAACAGGGAACTTGTTAGTTCTGAATAAAGTCAGAGACAAAGGTCAGGCAAGGGTTGACCTTCAGGTATTTTTAAACTGTCATGTTAAATTTCGGTTGTTTTAAGGAAATAATGCCTTTTTTGAGTCATTGTTTGAAGGAGGGGTTTTCTCTCCCTGTGTGTGTGTGTGTGTGTGTGTGTGTGTGTGTGTGTGTGTGTGTGTGTGTGTGTGTGTGTGTGTAATTACCTAAGTGTAGTTACAGGATGAGAGCTAAGCTCGTGGTGTCCCGTCTTCCCAGCACTCTTTGTCATATAACTGTGTGTGTGTGTGTGTGTGTGTGTGTGTGTGTGTGTGTGTGTGTGTGTGTGTGTGTGTGTGTGTGTATACTTCTCTGATTTTACATGAGTGTGTGCAAGATAATATATCAAAATACATTTACAAACATGTATATACATACATGCATATGAGAGATCAAAATGCCTCTCATATGAATGTATGTATATGAGAGGCATGTTCAGCTAGCAGTAAATAGGTACCCAGGAGATAGCTTGTAGTAGGGTCTCATCCTGGGGAGGGTCCGTAATTCGACCCTGAGGGGAAATGGGGCGAGGGGAGGCTCTCGATATAACCCTAACATATATAAATACACTGGCTGCCTGTCCCCCGACACAATGAATTATTAATAATTAATATGTGTAACATTTTGAAAAATGTGGTGATGTTCGTATGTGCAATCAGTTCTCTGTCCTCTTTCGAGATCTCTCACCATCTCTTTCTCCCTTGTCAACTTTATTACTTTTCCACATTTACCTTTTCTCTCTCTCTCCCCTGATTGCTTTCTCCTTTTTTTTCGTGCCAATAACTCTCTTCCTCCATTATTCCGGGTCATATATTCGTTTGCTTTCTGCTCTTCGTCTGTCGTTAATCCCCTCATTCCCTCGTACCGTCTTCCGCCTCTCACCCTCTCTTCCATGTTCTTGTACTCCTCCCTCTCTTTCTGTCTGAGCTCTTCTGCAACATCACTTTCTATCACTTTCCCTCCATTCTTCCAGCTATTGCTCGTCCTGCTATTTCTCCTGCACCTGCTTCTCTTGCTATTCCTATTTCTGCTAGTCCTACTCCTTTTTTCTTATCAATTCCTCTTACTCTTCATCTACTTTCCCCTCCTCCTTTCTTGCTACTTTCTCTCCTCGTTGCAACATGCCAAGGGTTACCTTGAGGTTACCTTGAGGTGCTTCCGGGGCTTAGCGTCCCCGCGGCCCGGTCGTCGACCAGGCCTCCTGGTTGCCGGACTGATCAACCAGGCTGTTGGACGCAGCTGCTCGCAGCCTGACGTACGAGTCACATCCTGGTTGATCAGGTATCCTTTGAGGGTAAGTCAACATTTTTCTCCAACGTCGCGACGCCTAAGAGAGCCTCCAGGCATTCATCGTGCTCCAATCCGCATTCTTCAGCTAGTGGAGTGTAGAGTGTCCTCTGCAATGGTTTATTGTTTCTCTGCTCAAGCTGGAAACCCGTAAACATTGCAAGAGGATTTCAAATGCTTGTCCCAACTCTCCCAGAAGCGTATCGGAAAGCAGTTCAATGCCGGTTTTGTAGCTGAATCCATACAGCAGCTCCGCGGACATTGATCCGCGTTTGTTAACATGTTCTTAATTGTTTTAGGGGATTCTTCTGTGATAGATCACTTTAGGTATGGCGCGGCCCTCTTCGTAGACCTCTTGGCGAAATACGTTCATCTCGAGAGCTTATGCGAAAACATGTGTAAATGTAAATATATATTTGGTTAGATTGCATTAAATAACATTTTTAGGTTATTTTTAATTCGTGTAGGATATATATACAAAAATTAATTCGCTTTGTCGGGGGACAGCTAGACGAACAGCGGTATTAGGTGAATGGAAACGTGCCTAACCATTTCTGTTTTGACCGGGATTCGAACCCTGAATTTCCGATTGTGAGTCGAGAACGACCCCCAAATTACATGTGGGTGAAGGCTTGGTTATATTAAGCTAAGAATAATTTGGTATTGGCGGCGATCAGGTCATATTCGGTTTGGGTCATATTAGGGTATAATAGGCACGACGAGTATACTAGGTCATTCCCGGAGCAACATAGAGAGTTATTTCCTTATAATACAGTTTTAATTGATGTGGGAATACACTTATAACACTTGATATCTCAGTTCTCATAAATGCTTAACGAGACGCCTCTCTGTATCTCAACACAATATATTATCGACAATGATTCACTTCAAGGAGCATGTGTCATTCACGAGGCAATTAGCCAAGGCTTGGGGATGAACTGGTCGTATTAATTAATGCGTCGTAGTAATCAGGTCAACATTGTACACTCACAAACTGTTGGAAAGTATAAATGAGTTATTAGTGTCGAGGACTTGAGGGGGAGGTGACTGAGAGGCTCCAGTGTTGGGTATGGAGAGGTTGGTGTTGTACAGCAGCCAGTGTTGGGTGCGACGTTTGATGTCACCTGTGCTGTGTGTGAATCTTGATGCTGTGTGAGTCTTGGTCCTTCGTGTGTGTGTGTGTGTGTGTGTGTGTGTGTGTGTGTGTGTGTGTGTGTGTGTGTGTGTGTGTGTGTGTGTGTGTGTGTGTGCATGCATGCGCGCGCGTCTTGGTTTTAGAGACTTACCGATTGTATAGTGTTACGAAAAAGGGCTTGTTAAAAAAAACAAAAAAAATGTGTTACTAGCTGTTGCAAACATGACTCTCGTCTTACAATCATTAGCACCTGTTTGTTGCACATCCAAGTGTTACTGGCATTGCCCGGAGCTACTAGTGTTACTGGGTGTTTCGTTGTGCTAATAAATTCCAGTACCAGGTTTCACCTCCTTCTGGAAAATATCCAAGATTCTTTTCAGGGTCATAAAACAGATGTTGAACTATGATGATCAATACAGATGTTGAACCATGATGATCAATACAGATGTTGAACCATGATGATCAATACAGATGTTGAACCATGATGATCAATACAGATGTTGAACCATGATGATCAATACAGATGTTGAACCATGATGATCAATACAGATGTTGAACCATGATGATCAATACAGATGTTGAAACATGATGATCAATACAGATGTTGAACCATGATGATCAATAGGACCATATGTTGAACCATGATGATCAATACAGATGTTGAACCATGATGATCAATACAGATGTTGAACCATGATGATCAATAACGATTGGTGTTGCTAAGTGGCAGTTTTCCATACATTTGTTACTGCCGGGTGTGTTGACTCTGTTGCAATTACCATACAGGAGTTATTGCATAGGCTTAGGATTTAGGAGAGACCTGGGTCAATACTAACTAGAACAACGGGGGTGTTGGACTGTGGAACAGATTACCGGGTAACATAATAAACGTGGAATTGGTGGATGGTTTCAAGCGTAGGTTAGACATATATATGAATGAGTTTAAGGGAAATTTCCTTGTTAAGACTTCTCAATAGCTTGGTCGATAGAGCTTCGGCCTCACACACGTGGGGTCCACGGTTCGAGTCTCCTAGAGCCCAGATGAGAGGAATGTTTGACTGAATATTAACATTAACTGCTTCATATGGGCCCCAATGTATGGCTTCAACAGGTCCTTATATGTTTCTACCTTCTTTTGTGCAGACGAGGAGTCACAATAACGTGGCTGAAATATGTTGACCAGACCACACACTAGAAAGTGAAAAGACGACGGCGTTCCGGTCCGTCCTGGACCATTCTCAAGTCGATTGTGAGAATGGTCCAGGAGTCTCACAATCGAGTTGATATCACGACTCACAATCGACTTGAGAATGGTCCAGGACGGACCATTCTCAAGTCGATTGTGAGAATGGTCCAAGAGTCTCACAATCGAGTTGATATCACGACTCACAATCGACTTGAGAATGGTCCAGGACGGACCATTCTCAAGTCGATTGTGAGAATGGTCCAGGAGTCTCACAATCGAGTTGATATCACGACTCACAATCGACTTGAGAATGGTCCAGGACGGACCATTCTCAAGTCGATTGTGAGAATGGTCCAAGAGTCTCACAATCGAGTTGATATCACGACCCACAATCGACTTGAGAATGGTCCAGGATGGACCGAAACGTCGTCGTCTCATCACTTTCAAGTCTGTGGTCCGTTTTTTTGTGTTCCGACTGTTTTGTTCTCTACGTGCAGGTGACTTGGATGAGGCAGCGAGACCTTCACATCCTGACAGCCGGGATCTTTACGTACTCCGCTGATGATCGCTTCACGGTAAGTCCCGCCACACACTAAGTCCCGCCACACACTAAGTCCCGCCACACACTAAGTCCCTCTTACCTGCTTATGTGGCTTCCTCACTGATTAACTGATCCCATGAACGCCTCTATGATTAATATCGAATTTTCCTGATTGGGGAGGCTTACTTCTACGTGTTGAAGTAAGAAATTGATTATTTATTACTTCTTCTTGATTATTTCATGAGCTAGTTGATTGTTTTTCTATGGCAAATCTGCCATTAACTAGTTGATTACTAAACTAAATATAACTAGTTGACTTAGCGATGACTGTTCTGAATAGTTGTTTGATATCTTGTTTAGATGACTTATTGGCTGATTGATTAGGTCGTTGTAAGGATATCTGTTATCATATAGCGTAGTTTGGCTGGCTGGTTCATTGATTAATTATTTGGATGGCTGGTTGGTAGATTAATTACTTCGTTTGATTGGCTGTGTGTTTCTCGTAATGACTGGCTAGTTGGATGCTGTTTAATTGCGACTTGAATACCCTATTGTTTCTCCACCTGACTGGCTCATTGCCTGGCTGGGTAATTAATTCCTTACGATAATTTTTATTTGATTTATTTCATCACTGATTAATTAGCTCTCTGGAATGATGGGCTGATTAATAATTTAGCTTCCATTTTGTCTGCCTTTCCTTGCCTTCGTCGTATCATCAGCTCAGCCTTCACGAAGCTTTACAAATAACGATGTTTTTTACTTAATTTATCACGACACTTCCGTCAAAAGCTTTCATTCATCACATTTTCTAAGGACTTCCACAACTTGTAAATTCCTCTGGAGTCGTAATTTCTGCCTCATGTTCGTTGTTTGTGGCAATAACATTGTGTTTGTCACGCACTCGGTCTCACTGACCTCAGCTTAAGTGTAAAGCTTACTCGTAAATAGGTGATATAGGTCTCATTTCCTATAAACACAGTGTATGTGAGAAAGAAAGCGTTACACTTATTTCTCACCGAAAATCTTAAGAACACGTGTGCTTCGGTTCGTATTTTCTCTAACTTAAAACCAAAAAGTAAAAATATTATTTCAAGAGAACTTTCTTGGTGATTACTTGCTAAGACGCATACCCAAGGGCTAATTACATTATGAGCTAATGTCACTTTTTCACTCTAATATTGTCGTTCAAAGGCGCATGTCGTAGTGCTTCTAAGATCTAGCTATCCCAAGACGCGTGTGGTGGTGCTGCCTAAATAACCTTCAATTACCACCGTTAATAAAACTAAGCTCCGATTTTCTACATAAATTTTACATATACGCAAGTGTGGGTTTTTTATCCTATGTTATTATGTCTGTGAGAATGCATACTAATAACTATTATTTTCCTGTGGTATAGCCTCGTCTTGAACCAGTGGTCACCTTGTCACTACAGACGATGAGTCACAATAACGTGGCTGAAGATATGATGACCAAACCAGACATAAAAATATGGAGAAACAACGTCATATCGTTCTGTCTTATATCATTATCAACTTGGACTTGATAATCGTCCAGGACGGACCTAAACATCGTCGTTTCTCCATTTTTCTGACGTGTGGTTTGGTCAACTCACCACTGTCTGCTTCATAAATAAAAAGGCTCGTGGAACTGATTGCTAGGACAACTCTGGCTGGAAAATGAATTTTTTATACGCAAGTAACACAGTCTTGTACGTATAATAACGATAGGTGATGTAACCAAGTAACGATTAGTCTTGTTCATAGATAACGGGATGTCCAATATGTAAGGAAGGATGATCGTGAACGAATATGCATCCGGATGAGCGAACAGAAGCAGCGGTGCGCTGCATGTTCCTCTTCCGGAGTCGATTATATTACTGTGTGACTTCAAGGCATAGGCAACATGTTTTTTTTTTATATATTCTAAACTAAATTACAAATTCACCGTTGACACTCAACTAATAAATGAAGTTTCGACCCGAATTAAGAGTTACGAGTTACAAGCTGAACTTATACACGACTTAGCAAACTTTAATAACAAACAGTAAGTTAGAGGTAAAGTTTGATAAATGTTAAGTAGTGAAACTTCGAAGTAAAAACTTAGTCGCAGGCTGTCTGATGAACACCTGTGGTTTTCAACATACAGGAAAAGGGTCACATCAGGCGGTAAAAGTGGCTAATGATATGAAGCCAATTTAGCGTGTTGTGGTGGTAAAGAATGGTAAAATAATTATAGAACTTTATTGAGATACACTGCAGTTTAAATTAAATGGCAATTCATTGGAGGCTCCATTCGAGAAAATATTCAGTTTTCTGTTCAGTTAATTGGTTTGTCCAATTTTGGAGTAAGTTTTATCTTCACTAGTCGAGAAAGAATGCAAATGAACTTTGAACTTGTTGAGCTCCAATCAATTAATATAGTAACATGGCTAAAAAGTAGAGCTCCTTTAGGTCATCTAATGAGATCAAAACAAATCAAGTATTACAACGTAGAGATTATGAGGCGAGATAATACAGAAATTTATGTTATTTCTTACACAAGAAATTTACATATGTTAAAATTAACATATGTAAATCAGAAGACTCAGCTGTCAGTAGGGGATATCTGAGCATATTTTTCATCCCTTCCTTCCTTGCTATCATCTAATACCTTCTTATCTTTGTGTTACTTCTATTTCCCTTTCTCCCTATTCCTAACGTATTATATCCCTGTTTCTCCTCATCTCCCTCCTTCGTTCGCCTCTTTTTCCACCCTTCTCTTTCTTCTATTTCTTCATTCCTACTCTCTTGCACCTTTCCCCTCCCCCTCTTTCCCTTCTCTCTCTCTCTCTCTCTCTCTCTCTC
This sequence comes from Procambarus clarkii, assembly GCF_040958095.1. NCBI lineage: Eukaryota > Metazoa > Arthropoda > Malacostraca > Decapoda > Cambaridae > Procambarus > Procambarus clarkii. The sequence goes on from NC_091211.1 coordinate 22,602,249, forward strand.
TCTCTCTCTCTCTCTCTCTCTCTCTCTCTCTCTCTCTCTCTCTCTCTCTCTCTCTCTCTCTCTCTCCCTCTCTCCCTCCCTCCAGTTTTAATCTTCGGTTCTGCTGCATCAATCCTCACCACTCTCTTAAATCTGCGACGCCCATCAGCTCCTTGAATTAATTTCTCCCCTAACTTCTCAGAATTTAAATCTCTCCCCTAAGACTTCTGTCATTCTTCTTTGCCTCTTCCTAAAGGCAAAGGAGGTCAATATTTGTCCTTTTTTATTAACCTCTATTACCGTGGGAAGGTGGTTTAATTTAGTTCATTAATTAGGGACCCCCATACCTATCCTGTGAGCAGTGGTGGACTCCATACCTATCCTGTGAGCAGTGGTGGACCAAATACCTACCCTGTGAGCAGTGATAGACCCCATACCTACCCTGTGAGCAGTGATAGACCTCATACCTATCCTGTGAGCAGTGGTGGACCCCATACTTATCCTGTGAGCAGTGGTGGACCCCATACTTATCCTGTGAGCAGTGGTGGACCCCATACTTATCCTGTGAGCAGTGGTGGACCCCATACTTATCCTGTGAGCAGTGGTGGACCCCATACCTATCCTGCGAGCAGTGGTGGACTCCAGAACTCATGACATGAGGTCAGGGACATGGGAGAGGATTTATGAATATAAAATGTATGCTTGCTTTCATCAGTATGTCTATACAGACGAGACCTTTCTCTGGGGCACTGCCTCATAGCTATTGTATGAATGTCTCAAAGTGATCCAGTCGAGAAGACGGCGTTCCAGTTCTCTTATTCTGATCTCATAACTCTCTTCCATTTCTCTGGAACCTTTAAAATATATTTTGGACTTTCTCAAGAGGTGTCGGCTCAAACCAGGCGTTGCATGCTCAAGTCTTGGTCTTACATAAGATAAACTGTGTGTTGAAGGAAAAGATCTTTTCTAAACATGTTAGCTTTCCAGATGTTAATGTTTTGATCATGTTAATGTGGTCTTCTTTGGTGTGAGATTTGCTCCAAGGGCTGCTCTTCAAGATGTCATGAGTTGCCTCCAGCTCAAGCTGCTGTTGCTCTTCTGGGCAATTCATCAAGCTTTAACAGCGTTGATTATATTTATTACTTTACGAACTTTGAAGCACTGCGCGATCGTATATGACAAAAATCAACCTTTGAATATGTAGTTTCAAAGCTCGTAAACTGTTTAACGATTACCTATAATGACTGGCTAGTCCTTAAGCTCATTAAGACTAGACTCATCAAGACTAACCAATCCCTGGCAACTTTTGTGGTGCAATTTGGGCAGTTTTTCAACAAATCCTGGTGCACGCTGGGGCGCTGAGCTTAAAAATGTGAAAGAAAGGATGACCTACGAGTGTTGCCTGGGACTGGTTAGTTAGATAAAGCTACTCAGAACAAAATTTCCATGTAGCATGGACTATGGTGAGCCCGTAAATTAATAAGCTCTTGGAATCAGCTCTAGGAATTATAAATTCTTATTGATAATCACTTGTGAAGGGTTATAGTGCTGTATATATATATATATATATATATATATATATATATATATATATATATATATATATATATATATATATATATATATATATATATTCATATACAAGTTCATACAATAGAATGATTATATTAAATGAAAAATTATATGGTTATATAAAGGTTTTTATACGTAGATGAAGGAAACCTTTTATGGCTGTGCTTCTGTGTACCTTTCCATAGAGATGTCATAGAGATTGTCTTGTCAGCATGATCAAGACGGCTTTAGAGGAAGCCCGAGAAGGCGGAGTCCACTTTAGGGCTTCAGATGCCCCAAAAATGAAGAAGTGAGGCTTCCAGACACGTCACCTACGAGCACCCCAACAGTCAAAACGTCCACCTCACAAAGAAACCTGCGAAACCCAGCGATTTGAGTTAGTTTCGCTTCTTTTGCAGGGTCGGTGTTCGATTCCGGGTTGTCCAAGTGCCTGGCCACCTTTTCCTTCACTTCGTTCCTCGAAGCCCTTTCTTGTGACCATTACTTGACCTTTGCCAAAATGGCGAGCGACGTAACTGTAGGAGGTAAATAACCACCTCCCAACGAACCTTGACCACTGAAATTGGTGCTTTAAGTATTGGACTCACGTACGCTACTTGTATTCTCAACTTAAATCCTAATGTGAACTTGACTCTTTTTTTTGTATATCTCTATTTTACATCTATGTCGGTTCGTTGTGGTTTAGTTTGAACTCTTTTTTGTCTAATTTGGCCAATTTGCTTTGAAATCTTGAATGATGTTATGTCCTCTCTTTTTTATTCTCTCCTCCGTATTGGTGAAGCCAAATTGTCTCAATCATTCCACGTAACTCAGTAACTTTTGCTCAGGGATGAGTCTACTTGTATTTTCTAATAATTGTGCGTGCGGGGTGTGTGCGCGCGCGTGTGTGAGTGTGTGTGTGTGTGTGTGTGTGTGTGTGTGTGTGTGTGTGTGTGTGTGTGTGTGTGTGTGTGTGTGTACACGTGAGCTCTATTCGCATTTAATTATCTCCATTATGCACTAAGAGATATTAACGTGATGAGTCAATGACAAATATCAGTGGGAGCTATGAAGAGGATGTGAACCTGTGTTCTGAGTACTCCCCAGCAAACACTTTAAAGTACTACATCACGACATGGTCAAAAGCAGGGCAACTTGGGATTCAACTGAATCCTCTAGGGTTCCTTGAGGCGGCCAACTGAAGCCTAATCAGGGTTTCACGCATTGCCTTCCCCCATGCACTCTGGTCGTAGTCTAAAAACCCTGATTAGGCTGCAATTAGAAGTCTCAGTACCCCTAGAGCGACCTACTGAATTCCAGGATGCATTTTTTGTTACCATGTATTAGTGCAGTGGTCTAAGGCGTTAGCTTGGGCGTATCCAGAACGTAAGTTCGAATCCTCCACGTGGCTCTTATTTTTATTATATGAATTGAGTCTATCCTGCTAATATTATATAATTACATTGCTTTGTGCATAAAGAGTTTGATGAATTTACATTCGTTCAACAACACCATAGGTGTATACGCTGTCGTCCCGGCTATAAATATCTTCTGCCGCTCGTGGTGAACAAATAACAGTGATACCCCTTTGTTTATTAAAAGTTTTATTCGATCCTGTTGAGACAAACCGATTGGCAATGTTATTTTGATGACAGGAGCTTGTGAATGACGAGCCTGTGGATTCACGGAGGGGGGCTTATGGGGATTCACGCGATGACCTATGTCTCTTGCAGGTGGTGCACGCGGAGGAGTCCAAGGACTGGACGCTGCAGATTAAGTACGCTACGATGCGGGACTCTGGGATTTATGAGTGTCATGTCAACTCCGATCCCAAGATCAGCCGCCAGGTGGCTCTCCGGGTCAGAGGTATTCTCGTTCTCTAATTACAATCACATTATTTCATTTGCATTTGTCTTGCTCTTGTTTGCTTTCTTATCTTACTACTTTATCTATTCATTCTCTTATAGTTCTTATCCTTCAGGCTTTTTTCTTTTCTCTCTCTCTGCATTGCCTTGGATCTTCCTATGTGTTGATTTCATATCCTTGTCTCCATTTCCTCTCTTCCTTGCTTACTTATTCCGGCCCCCTGGCTTCTTAAATATTGATTCCCTCTCCTCCTCACCTTTCGTCTCTCCTCTCTTCGTTCTTGCTTCGTTATCCTATTTCCTATCGACCTTCGTAAACATTCATGTCAATTTGTCTTCCTCTACCGGCCTGCTTTATCAAGCTTCCCTACCCACGATCCCTCACCATCCTACACACTCTCACTCTCCTCACTAACCACATTCACCATTATTTCTCACCCCCCCCAAACCCTGCATCCCCCTCCCCCAATAACCCACCCCCCTATCCCCTCTCTTCATCATTCCTACTCCATCTAAAGGTTCAATAACCACTATGTCCAGGTCTGTGACAGCATTCGGGTTTAACACTATCAACTACAAGTTGATAGTGTTGGGCTACACTGGGCTATGTTACCTAGATACACACTGTATCGTCACAGACCAATATCGATTTTCTATAAGATAGTTGCTGATGTGAGGTTGATAATAACCCCTTCTTCTCCCCTCCCCCTCACACGTGCTGACATCACAGCTACGAGGCAGTAACACAATAACCTCTTGTCTCGTGTCTCTTTTCAGAGCACAGTCAGCTAGACGATCCTGCCTTCAGAGGCCGCCTCACCACCAGCACTCTCCCCAGTAAGTATCTCTCTTTATGTGCGTATATATATATATATATATATATATATATATATATATATATATATATATATATATATATATATATATATGTGTGTGTGTGTGTGTGTGTGTGTGTGTGTGTGTGTGTGTGTGTGTGTGTGTGTGTGTGACAGTGTCAGACCATGGAGGAAGGATTGAAACAAGAATTTACGTTAAGTACTTTCGTATATAATAATACATCTACAGAAGGATGAAGAATTATTGAATAAGTACTTTCGCATTTAATAATACGTAAGGAAATGCATGTTTCAATCCTTCCTTCGTGGTCTGACTCTGTCACATTTTTCATCACGTGTTAATTTTCGTGATTTACACACAGAATCACACACACACACACACACACACACACACACACACACACACACACACACACACACACACACACACACACACACACACACACTGCAAAACGCAAAACACAGTATTGTGTTGAAATATAAAACATTTCATATTCCTGAACCATCGGGGAGTCGAACCCCCTGACTTGCATGATGGTCCAATCATAGAAGCTTTCCTTGCTTCCACGCAGGTCGGAGATTCGACTCCCCCGAGGATGCATGTGACGTAAATTTAATATACACATACACATAACGACACCTGTGCCACATACAAGGGTGTATGCGTTATTTACAATCACAGCTCCGTTGGTGACGATCGAGGGACCGGCCGAGCGCCACATCCAGGCGGGTAGCGTCTTGACCATCACGTGCATCATCCACCATCCGCCAGGTCAGCCACCCGCGCACGTTCTCTGGTTCCACGGCGCTACCAACATTGACTACGACTCCCCTCGCGGCGGCGTCTCCATACAGGTAACGGGAATGTCTCCTTGCCTCTCTGTTTCAGCATTCCTGGTTTCTTCCCCCACCAGACTATAGTAGTCTCCCATCTATGTAATTGGAATGTCTCTCTCTCTCTGTTCTTGTCTCCATTTACCTGATTTCTTCCTTTTTAGACTACCGCAGTCTTCGAACAAGTCACTGGAATGTCCCTCTTTATCTCTAAACATTCGAGTTTTTCCTTCCAGACGACTGAATTTCTCCATCTAAGCGCTCTTGATTTCTCTTACACGTTACGCCGGTTCTTCCTTCCAGGTAAAATATATTCTATCCAAGGACTTGGATCTCTTCTTCAGAGCCAGGAACGATGTAGGTCCATCCCAAAGAACAGACGCTAAGTTCTGATCAGTGTAAAGACAATTTGTATATACCTTTGAGGAATTCTTTGGTAGAGGAGAGCGGGTTAGTTAGTACCAGCGTCCTGCTCGTCCCAGTTAGTACCTTAAAGCCTTCCTCATAGACATTTCACGTTATTGTGATGTCATTGTGTACGTGATGTATACCTTCACATAATGGAACTAAATCGAAATATCCTTTTATTTTAAAGTTTGTGTTGCTGATGTCTCCATATCTCTGTTTTTTATTTTAATTTCTGCTAGTTCTTGAATCCATTCATCCAAATTTTTTTTTTTTCTTTAATTGGAATCTGTTTCTTTATTCCTTCTTATTTATTCTCAAGTCTAGGAAGTACATTACATTAGGCGACTTACCTAATGTAATTATTAAAAAAAATCCTCTAAAGAGAGGCTCAAAGATCTTAATAATCTTTGAAAAAAGTGGAGACTCTTGAAACCTTTTAAGATACTCACGCAGGTTCATACACCTTGATTCTTCGACAAGAACTAATGAAATGTGATGATATACGAATGTAGGAAATGTTTAATTTTTTTAGGTTATACGTTAGAATGGTCTACTAGAGAGAGAGAGAGAAAGAGAGAGAGAGAGAGAGAGAGAGAGAGAGAGAGAGAGAGAGAGAGAGTGAGAGAGAGAGAGAGAAAGAGAAAGAGAAAGAGAAAGAGAGAGAGAGAGAGAGAGAGAGAGAGAGAGAGAGAGAGAGAGAGAGAGAACTCATACATGTTTAAGCAACATCCACAGAAGCGCTCAGGAAACATTACTTTTATAATTTTCTTTAGTCGGCTTCAGTCATTATATCTCGCATGTTAGGTCTCCTGAACCGAGTTCAAGTCACGGAAGCTTTCTCTCTCTCTCTCTCTCTCTCTCTCTCTCTCTCTCTCTCTCTCTCTCTCTCTCTCTCTCTCTCTCTCTCTCTCTGAGCTCCCAGTCAACTCACTCGTCGTGTTTTATTCCATCCATCTGTCTTGCATATTGTCCATAGAGCTCTCTCTCTCTCCCTCTCAACACAGACAGAGAAGTTCCCCAGCAAGACCCGGAGTCAGGTCATGTTGTCCAACGTCCGGGACTCTGACACCGGGGAGTACAGCTGCAGCCCGTCTGATCTCCCACCCTCCGTCATCGCCGTCCACGTGCAGCATGGTGAGTCCTCTAGTGTCCTGAAGAGCCAATCTGTAGTTAGAGGCTTACTGTAGTGTCTTGAGGCCTATTGTAGTGTGTTGAGGCGTCCTGTAGTGTGCTGAGGCGTCCCGGAGTGTGCTGAGGCGTCCTGTAGTGTGTTGAGGTGTACTGGAGTGTGCTGAGGCGTCCTGTCGTGTGTTGAGGCGTACTGGAGTGTGCTGAGGCGTCCTGTAGTGTGCTGAGGCGTCCCGGAGTGTGCTGAGGCGTCCTGTAGTGTGTTGAGGCCTATTGTAGTGTGTTGAGGCGTCCTGAGGTGTATTGAGGAGTTCTGAGGTGTGTTGAAGCGTTCTCTGGTGCTTTGAGATGTTCTCCTGTGGTTTCTTGAAAGCGTCCTGCGGTGTGCTGAAACTTTCTTGATAATCGTTGGGAGTTCTTGAATGCCCTGGAGTGTCTTGTATGTCCTCACAGGAGTCCTAAGGTGTATACTGAGTATCCTGGGGATCCGTAATTATACGTCATGGGGGATTATGTTGTCACGAGTGATCATGGGAGATCAAGTGGGGTGTTTAAGTATGAAGGGTCATGAATTATACACACATGTTAATGATGTTATCTTATATTTCATTTTTGTTCAGATGTTTATTGCCGATCTGAGCCGATATGTTTCTTCAATGGGTTCTACGAACCTTTCTCAAAGGCATTCGCGAATCTTTGTCTTCATAGGTTCCTTGAATCTTTGTTCTAAGGGGTGCCGCGAACCTTCCACACAAGTTGTTTGAGAGCTAAATAACAAAGAAAACATAATGTAAACAGTTAAAAAAAAACTCGGTTTTTGAGATCCTCGACCTATGCGAGACATATTCTATAGTTCCGTCGTGGTAAAAGGGCCGGAATCTCTGAGAATTTCCTGAGATGTTAACGACATTGATAGAGTGAGGCCTTTCAGTTCTCCAGGAAGGTGACGCATAAGTTTTATTTGTATTGAGATTTTTATTTATTAGTAAATCTACATCTGAGAGTGATCCTTATAGGAACCAAAATACAAACTATGCTGATTGTTTGCATTTATTGGTGTCAGTGGATCATGGACTGGCCAAATTAATCGTTGGCATAGCCTGACGCCAGGAATTATTGATTATAGGGGCTTTAAATAGCCATGATATATTTCTCATAATCTTGTGCACTCACATTATCACAGACCTAATTGTATTGACCTTAATAAGTCATGAGATTTTGTGTCTATTTAGAGATTCGAGGCATTTATTTTAAGGCTATGAACAGTATTGTCAGGTCAATTCAATATTTGATTGTGGATTAATAAACAGGTTAAGAAAAGGAATAGTGGATAGGGAAGGATTGAAATAGATAAAAAGGGGCAAAGGAAGATTAAATAAAAATAAAAAAGACAGGAAGTAAGACGACAAGAAGTTACGAAAAGTCTTAAAAACTACAGCCTAAGAAACTCACTTGAGTATCTCCAGTCTCGTTAAAATATAAAAGATCAGAGGGAAAGAACCCTGGATGTACAGCCAGGAAGAACTTAAAGATTCTTAAGGTATTCTGGAGGATTAAGAGGCATCCCGGGGAAGAGGAACCCCGGGGGCCACAGAGCTTAGTTTGAGGATCAAAATCAAATCGAAAAATGATGTGACCTGAAAGTCACTGTCAAAGCATAAGAGTTAGAATTTCGTCCTGCGTCACTATTATATAAAGGTTAAATTGTATTCCTGGGTGACAGCACTGTTCATCAGCACCCAGACTGACATCTCGAGGTTATGTTGAGATGATTTCGGGGCTTTAGTGTCCCCGCGGCCCGGTCCTCGACCAGGCCTCCACCCCCAGGAAGCAGCCCGTGACAGCTGACTAACACCCGGGTACCTATTTTACTGCTAGGTAACAGGGGCATAGGGTGAAAGAAACTCTGCCCATTGTTTCTCGCCGGCGCGTGGGATCGAACCCAGGACCACAGGATCACAAGTGCAGCGTGCTGTCCGCTCGGCCGACCGGCTGCCTCCCTTTGATCATCAATCAAACTTTCTCAGCAAACAAACCCGATTAGTAGGATTAAAAATGAAAATATCACCACTAAAACTTCTCCACTACTCTAGCAACTTTAACGCCCAAACGTTATCTTGTAAACACCTGCAGAACACTAATACTTTTCCAGCAATGTCAACACCTAACGTCTCAACCCAGACAACACCATTTACCAGACACCTATAGGTACAGACATAGGTACCTGGGAGTTAGTCAGCTGTCACGGGCTGCTCCCTGGGGTGTGTGGTGTGGGAGAAAAAAAAAAAGTAGTTAGTAAACAGTTGAGAGGCGGGCCGAAAGAGCAAAGCTCAACCCCCGCAAAACACAACTAGTAAACAACTAGTAAACAACCTAACAACCCAACGAGGAAAAATCCACAAATATCATTAACCCTTCAGCAACGTAATCACACCGACGTCATAAACACTAGCAGTAATGGCAACACCCCCAGCAACAGCTGCAACACCCCAGAAACAGCTGCAACACCCCAGTAACAGTTCCAACACCCCAGTAACAGATGCAACACCCCAGCAACAGCTGCAACACCCCAGCAACAGTGGCAACACCCCAGCAACAGCTGCAACACCCCAGTAACAGTTGCAACACCCCAGCAACAGTTGCAACACCCCAGCAACAGTGGCAACACCCCAGCAACAGTTCCAACACCCCAGCAACAGTTGCAACACCCCAGCAACAGTGGCAACACCCCAGCAACAGTTCCAACACCCCAGCAACAGTTCCAACACCCCAGCAACAGTTCCAACACCCCAGCAACAGTTCCAACACCCCAGCAACAGTTCCAACACCCCAGCAACAGTGGCAACACCCAACAACAGTTCCAACACCCCAGCAACAGTGGCAACACCCCAGCAACAGTTCCAACACCCCAGCAACAGTTCCAACACCCCAGCAACAGTTCCAACACCCCAGCAACAGTGGCAACACCCCAGCAACAGTTCCAACACCCCAGCAACAGTTCCAACACCCCAGCAACAGTTCCAACACCCCAGCAACAGTGGCAACACCCAACAACAGTTCCAACACCCCAGCAACAGTGGCAACACCCCAGCAACAGTTCCAACACCCCAGCAACAGTGGCAACACCCCAGCAACAGTTCCAACACCCCAGCAACAGTTCCAACACCCCAGCAACAGCTGCAACACCCCAGCAACACCCCAGCAACAGTGGCAACACCCCAGCAACAGTGGCAACACCCCAGCAACAGTGGCAACACCCCAGCAACAACACCACAGTTAAGACATCCCAACAATGAACCCCCTGACCTTCACTTCCCCCTGACTCGAGGAACTCTTGGTCACAAAGGAACAAGATTACATTGCATACATCGCCTAGAAAGGTTAAGAATTACACAATGTAACGCAATTTTTGTTCCGGAATATGAATTTTTATTTTGTGATTGCTGACGTCTCCAAAGTATAGAAAATGATTATCATTCTCCTATTATCATTCTCCTATTATCATTCTCCTATTATCATTCTCCTATTATCATTCTCCTATTATCATTCTCCTCTAACTTTGCTTTGATCATTGCCGTGGGCAGCTTACCGAGAAGACACATGATACTGACGGGGAGTAGACAAGGCAGACAGGGATGGCCTCTTTAAATTGAGAGAAAGTAATCTTGCGATGAATTCGTGGCTCAATGTCTCTTCAGCCCGGTCCTCAACCAGGCCTCTTTAACAGCCATCCTAGTAAGTAGTTCATTCATTCGGTAGGACACAAAATGTAAGCTGGAAACGCCAATGAGCCGAAGAAATGTAAGGAAATACCCTTATATCTCGAACTAGAAAATAGTAAATAGAATGTACTACTAGAAGTTAAGGAAGCCACCTCCATCCACCGAAACCTTAAGGACAAAAGAGTTTGAGCGTCAAATTAATTAATCTGTAACACAACAGCTGCAACAAAAGCTAGGAGGCAGGGCTCCACTTCCTCGTAAACACTAAGTATTCATAAATACAAATTGAAAGGAGCTGAAGATTGATTGATGAAGATTAAGCCACCCAAGAGGTGACACGGGCATGAATAACCCGTAATAGAAGAGAGGATGTTGTTGTTTCAGATTTAGCCCCTCAGGACGAAGTGTCCATGTAGCACGGGCTATGGTGAGCCCGTAAAGAAGAGAGGAAGTTATAGGCAAATAAATTAGGTAAGAGAGTGAGGTGAGAAGCAGGTAAGAATAAGGAAAGAATAGGATGAATGTAAGAATAAGACAGAAGAAAACTGCACGATTCTACAGCCACAATTACAGAGAGTAAATACACTCTCTTTGTCTTCCTCACGTAATAAATCTTCAGATCCAAGAAATACCTCTCCAGAACGCTGGAACAAACATTTCCTCAGCAACAATTAAGCAAAAGGGGGGTGGCACTGTGCTTGGCGAGAGTGTATAACGACTCCTGGCACCCGACAGGCTGGTCATTAGGGGCCATTGTTACCGGCCACGAGGTGAAGGAATCCTCGGGGGGGGGGGGGGGGGGGCAGCTGTCTCCGTTAGTCAAGTTTTTAGGGAATAATTATCTACGGAATTTATGGCTGCAGGGAAGTAATGGTTTAACGGTTCGTGTTGGGACGGAAAAGTCTTAGCAATATTTTTTATGAATATTTTGTTAAATTGAAAAACAGGAAAACAGGGGAGAAAATAGTTTGTGGGTTTTTCTTTTTTTTCGCGTAAATTTTGTGGAAGATTGTGCACGTGACGCCATTTGTCGTCTAACCGGTTGCGGGGAGAACCCTCATTAAATCCCATTGTTCTCAGATAAATATCTAATTATCTCACTCAGCATAGCATGCCGTTTAGGAAGTCTTTTTAAATGATTAGCATTTTGATTGTATGTTCTCATGTTTTTTGTTTTGCCACGAATATGCAACTAATGATGGTGATGTTTTATGTGTACAGGACAGCACCAGGCAGCGGTACAGCAGGGAGGCTTGAGCTCGGCTCCTGTCACCAACCCCGTCACCCACCTCCTCCTGCTGCTGCTGCTGATGATGATCCAGCGGGTCAAGACCTGGCAGTGAGGGAGGCACTCTTCTGGCAGTGAGGGAGGCACTCTTCTGGCAGTGAGGGAGGCACTCTTCTGTCAGTTAGGGAGGCACTTTCCTGGCAAGAAGGGCGGTACTTACTGTCGTCTCACCCGTGACTGGCTGCCAATTAGTGCTCTCTTCATCTACCACCAATCATGGGGACCTCTGGTCGCTTACATGGGGGACTCAAATCACTTAAAGTGTATGTGACGAACTGGCTGTGACGACCATATTTAATTTCGACCAATATTAATCAGGGTGGTTTTACATCCTGACTTGTGGAAGGGGTAAGACCAGTATTAAATGATTTATCGTGGCGTTAGTCCTGAGATTGGGTGACCGTCTCGGTGGGGAGCTATAATACCTCCCCAAAAGGTCACTTTCCGCCGTTAGTAAGAAATGTGGGGGTCACAAACTAGCAATGAGGAATATGGTGTTGGGAGGCCGATCTCCAAGAAAAAAAACCCTGCTCACCAGGTGCTATTTGAAACATAACTTACTGGAATCTGCAGCGATAATGGTTACAAAGTGGGTTATGAACGTTAAAAGTTAAGAATATTCGTTCGGAAAAGAAATTTGCCACCGGTTTAGTCTTTTGTGGTGTGATGTGTGTGTGTGGAGCAATGAGCATAAACTACACGGCTGATTAGGTTTTGGTCGAATTCCAAATTCCATCGGGCGGGTGTCAAAGTCCTCGGACACCTGCAGTAACTGGTCCAGATGTTGTATAGACGTGCGGGTGTTGTAGGTATCATCCTATTTAAAAGAAAAATGTGTTCGTCGAAGAAACGAATAGAAAACCAAATTTTTTTTCAACAAAACTCTCAAATGATTTAGCACTCCAGACGAACAGAGCTTGTAGCAGATCCGTATTGTGTAGTGATTGGACAGTCGTATTGTGTAGTGATTGGACAGTCGTAGGCTACAACAAACATGAACACACAGATTCAATGGTCAAATAGTTCACCCCTCCCCCCCCCCTTCCTGTTTCGTCATCGGTATTCTCTGTGTATTCATACATCTGTAGAAAGAACATGAAGTGGATGTTTCTATAAATGACATTCACTATTTTTTTAAACCTTGAATATTTCCAGTATCTGATTTCGAATATTTTTCATCACGTATACATATGAGTATATATATATATATATATATATATATATATATATATATATATATATATATATATATATATATATATATATATATAATCTTTCATATCGTAAATATATATTAGAATCCAAATAGACTGCTAATGTTACAGTGTGAGACGAATGAGAATCACCCTACCTGAAACTCGTGCAGTGTTATGTGTAGAGAAGCGTTTGTTGTCTTAATGTTTATTGAATAATTTTAGTAATAGAGCTGAAGGAACCATGCCAAAGATTTCTAGTGAAACGTGACTCGATTATCCGGATGATGTTCATGTAAATCTTACTGAGGGAGAGCTTTTGTTTTTCTATCTCAAAATATCACAAATCACAGACACATTTAAAAATGTCAGCACTCTAAGAGGTCAGCATGAAGCAGCATTGCATTTCTCTTGAGTTTTGTCGTGAGCAAAAACAGCACGAGATAATTTTACACAAAATTCGATATGGCTAGGTGCCAAAAAATTATGTGTATATATGTTAATCAATTCATCAATTCATACATTTTCAATTTCATACTTCGCTCAATAAAAAATTATCTCAAGAGGAGATTTGTATATATATATATATATATATATATATATATATATATATATATATATATATATATATATATATATATATATATATATATATATATATATATATATATCATATTTTTCACTGTATAAACATTGTTTGCATGCACAAAAAATAATAATAATAATAATAATGGTGTATATTTGGAGTGTCAGGATGAGTTTTATTCTGTTAGTCTAATATGAGACATATTCTCATTCAAGCTTCAATGATACGCGAACCCCACCAGAAGACTTATTTCTGTGAGTGATCAACCAGCTTTGTGTGTCTCGACAGGTTTCCATTTTGGGAAGCCTCATTCCATTTTGTGTGATGGTTCCAAAGTCAGGAACGGTGACTGTTAACTGGCTGTCACTTGAGCACAGGCAGACACAATGTCACCTTACTGCTGGCCCGAGGATGCTGGTGAGGCTTTAGTTGATATGCTGCTCATGATTTGTTTTTGCTCGCTCTCTCCCTCGCTCTGTCTCTTGCTCTCTCATTCTCTCTTTAGCTCTTGCTCTCTCGCTCTCGCGCTCTCTCTCTCTCTCTCTCTCTCTCTCTCTCTCTCTCTCTCTCTCTCTCTCTCTCTCTCTCTCTCTCTCTCTCTCTCTCTCTCTCTCTGTCTCTTGCTCTCTCTCTAGTTGATATGCTATTCATGATTTGTTTTTGCTCGCTCTCTCTCTCTCTGTCTCTTGCTCTCTCTCTCTCTCTCTCTCTCTCTCTCTCTCTCTCTCTCTCTCTCTCTCTCTCTCTCTGTCTCTTGCTCTCTCTCTCTCTCTCTCTCTCTCTCTCTCTCTCTCTCTCTCTCTCTCTCTCTCTCTCTCTCTGTCTCTTGCTCTCTCTCTATCTCTCTCTGTCTCTTGCTCTCTCTCTCTCTCTGTCTCTCTCTCTCTCTCTCTCTCTGTCTCTTGCTCTCTCTCTCTCTCTCTCTCTCTCTCTCTCTCTCTCTCTCTCTCTCTCTCTCTCTCTCTCTCTCTCTCTCTCTCTCTCTGTCTCTTGCTCTCTCTCTCTCTTCTTCTCTCGCTCTCTCTAGCTTTTCCTCTCGCTCTCTCTAGGCTTCTGTCTCTACTTTATATCCATCAATCTACGTCTGTTAATGTCTATATTGCCACCAGTCTACGCAGGCCTCCACCACAGGCAGCACACCCCGGGCTGCAGTACCTATAGTCAGCGCAGGGAGTCGCGCGGTCCATCAAGATATGTAAACAACAATTCACCAAATAAATATTTTCTTAAGCGATGGTTTTTTTTACTGCGTATAGCTCTTTCCTCCAATGGTTTGTTTTCATCAGTGTTGTAATCAGCTTCAGTTGATGTTTAGTTGACCATTCTCAAGTCAATCGACTTGAGAATGGTCCAGGACGGACCGAAACGTCGTCGTCCCTTCAACTTCTAGTGTGTGGTCTGGTCAACAGTGTTGTAATGCCTCAGGTGCATCGCTGACAAACGTTATTGAATCGATCCCGGCAAAGGTTTTCGTTGTCTTTGTAAATTATGTGGTCGAGGGGAGGGAAAGGAACAACTAGGAGAAAGCGATTGATTGATTGATTGATTGATTAAGGCACCACAAGAGGTGGCACGGGCATGAATAGCCTGTAGGTGGTAGATGTTTGGAGTGAATGTGGTCGTATAACATCTTGAAGTGTTTCTGGATCTAGACAGAAAGCCCCAAGGCACTATGACTATATAGCACTTGGAGGGGATCGGAATAAGGATTTGGGATGGGATTTGAAATTTGGGATTGCCATTTCCTGACGATTTGACAAATATCGAATTTGTAGTGGATTTAGTTTCTCCATAAGCGTACGAACGTGGGCAAGTCTGCCTAATCTCTCGAGACAGTTGCTGGTAAGCCAGATTGCGGTCCATTTAATCCCAGTCCATCTTCCTAAAAGGATGGTAGTGATAGTAATTATTTAGTCGAAAGTACCAATATGTACTGTTGCTCCCCCCAAAAAAGTTTAAGTTTTGTATTACTGAATTGGCCCCAAATGACATGCTATTAAATCCGAAATGTAAACAAAGGACCTACCCTCTTCAAGCAATCCTGAGCCTAATGCACGTTATCTTAAGCCTAATATATTACACGTGCTGTACTGAGCATAGGAATGGTTGATTTTTCGCGTTTTTTTATTGTACAACGTGAACGTTTTTGTTCCAACAAAATATATTTGTTCGTGTTATCAAATAGTTGCTGTAAGTACTATAACAAATTTTAAGAGGATGGCCTTTTTTTTAGTTCCACTTGCGTAATTTTTCGTTTACGTACGCGGGTCGATAGCGCAAAAATGTAGATGTGTTAAGTGTGAGGACAAGTTGGGGCCGTTACGGGTTGTTTTGTGATGACCAATACCCAGAAAATAGCTGCATTGGCTCAAGAGAGATCTGACCTTGAAAGTTTGACTTGGTGCAATCCTTAACGTTTAGCACCTGTTCATCCAGCAACAATTGGCTAGCTGGTTGCAATTAACCTATTGGCAGATCGTGTTCCAGCTAAAACTAGTAGGGTATAAGGCTAACCATGGCTAAGGGAAATAAAAAGCTCTCGGCCTATCAACAGGAGTCAGAAATCGACTGCTTCTGTATATCCACCTGTGAAAAAAAAGAAGTTACACGAGAGAACGCTTAAGTGAACAAATGAGTCACAAAACTGAAGCAGCAGTGAAATCGAAAATCAACTCCAGTTTCGTCACGCGTTTTGAGAGTTGGGGTGTTGGGTGTGGGTGTGGGGGTGTGGATGTGGGTGTGGGGGTGATCTAGAGGCCAAGGTGCCGGAGACTTCCCCCACAAAGACAAACTTGGGCAAGAAGCTGTCACCAAGTTGGGCCGGACGTCTGACAAGCCTCTGCACCCAGCTCTCAGGGGCAGCAGCAGCTGAAACATATCTCTAATTTATATATACGAAATATATATATAATGTTCAAGGTTGGAGGCCAGATGCTTGAGCTTTGCAGGGTGAATAGTCTGGGGTATGGGATTTGGTTCTATATGTGTCCAATTAACGGAGGGCCGAATCAATCCTTCCGTGCTTACCGTAGAGTTTTGTAATTACTCCTGCTGCTTACCCCACGTATTTTTGTAATTTCGAAAATTTTGAACTGAATTCATTTGGGTTACAGTGATAGATATAGCATATACAGTAAAGATTGTATGTTGTGAAGATGTAAGCTGAGTGGGAAAGATGGGAGAAGGGGAAGATGAAGGGGGGATAAGGAACATGAGATAATGAGAACAAAGGAAAAATGACGGAGCACGGTGGATGAAATGGGGTGAAAAGAAGGTGGAGGGTAAGAGGGTTAAGATAGGGGAAAAGAGGGAGAGAAGAATAATGGTAAGACGGGGTAGAGGAGGGAAAAAGAGGGAGGAGATGAAAGAAAGGGAGGAAGAAGCATTGAAAGAAAGGGGGGGGGGTGGATATTTGAAGAGAGGGAAAGGGAGAGAGAAAGGTGGAGAAGGAGGCCAAGGAGAGGGGGAGAGAGAGAGAGAGACCCGAGTGAATTCGAGTACCTTTTCAAGTATATAACAAAATGTTCCATATATATATATATATATATATATATATATATATATATATATATATATATATATATATATATATCAGAAAACTAATATAATGGACGAGAGATACACAGAAGAATCCCCAAGACATTCCACTTGATCAGTAAACAGTAGAATATAACAATGGTTAGATCAGTATATCCAACAGCTATCTAAATGAAGACCAGCCATCTAAATCACCAGGTGTGTGTATAGACATGTTTTTCCCCCATTAAGCTGTAAACCAAGCTTTTCCTCCGTGCAAATCATTAACAAATCACTAAGCTTGCTTTATTTGTACATTGGCTCTGGATCATGTCGCTTGTCGCACTGTAATGAGCACAGAGAGCTTGTGCTGAGCTGTAGCTCAGCACGTCCGACTTCCTCGGTCAGATTAACGTCAGAACTCCTTCAGTTCAAGGTCGTTGGCCCTGATACTGGGAGGGACACTATTAGTCACTGAAGAGTTTTTTGTTTACTTATCCCTGAACTGGATACATCCCGAGTGGGCACAATATCCAATTAACGTTGAATTGGCGTTATTTAAACGATGAATCGACGTTAATTCCATGTTGAATTAACGATATTTTTAGATATTATGCCCTCTGGGTTCTTGAAGATGCCTTTTTCCATGCAACATTTATTGCCAATAGGCACAGGCTATAGGCGTCCAGTGGCAAGTGGCTATTTGGAGCAAATCCCTAGGGAGAAGATACTGAACATGTTGGTTTTAAGTTGATCTTCATAGACTATTCTCAAACACTTAAAACTCTTCAACAGTCTTAAAAAAATCCACTTTTCCAATAATTTTTTAACGTTTCGAAAATCGTATTACACTTTCAGGCTTTCCCTAACCGGATAAGATTTTCCTCAACCAGCTAAATCTGTTGTGTGCCTGTTATGTCTTTCAAAACTCGTATCAAACATTTGGACCCATAGAAAGGGCAACTTTAACTGAATTAAATATTTCGGGTCTCGTCAACCAATAATGTTCGTCTCAACCTTCGAGGTCTCCACAACCAATAACGATCATGGCAAACTTTCCAAGCAATTTTGAGCCGTCGAGAGCTCTCTAAATCTCGTTTAGGCTTTCGTGAACCGTTTGAATCTGTCTATAAGCATTTTAAACTCATTTAAGGCCGTTCCAGTCACTCCAAAACCGTTTCAGGCTTTCAAAAAGCAATATACTATTTCTCTTGTTTTTCATCGTACATTTCAAGACCCACAATAATACACTTCTTGGTTTATGCTACTTATTGAAAATTAGTTATTGATAACTGAGTGTACCAGCTGTTTCTTTGCTCTTAACCTTCCATGTAAGGCCTTCACTTTCCGTCTAAGACCTTAACCTTCCGCCAAAAATCTTAACGTTCCATCTATTACCTTATCCTTTCACCCCTGACCATATTCTACCATTTAAGGCCTTAGATCGACGAGGAAGGTGTTGGACGGAAGAATAAGGTCTTGAAATGGAAGGATATGGTCTTGGATGGAAGGTTAAGGTCAAAGATGGTACGTTATGGTCTTAGATGGAAGAATAAAGTCTTATTATATGGATGGATAAAGGTCTTCTCCCGTGGGTAACAGATTTACCTTCCTTGCTGCTCTTCTCTGTTCCTCTCCTCTCATCTCCTCTTCCTTCTATACACTGCTCCTGCTATACTCCACTCTTTCTGTTACACCTCTTCTCTCCTGCTGCTCCTCCTCTACTCTCGGCTAAGCAAATAACAACTATCTTTACCACTTATTACTAGTCGTGAAGCGTAAGTGATCCCTCGTAAGTGTCTATTCGTAAGTGACCCCCTTGTAAGTGACGCCTCTTAAGTAACGCCTCGTAAGTGACCCTCGTAACACGGGCCAAATAGCCAACTAGAAGGGCTCCGGTAAAACACTTTACCCAATGCATACCTATTAAGTCCTGCTGACCACTCGCCAGACATTACCACCAGACACGGGCTCGGACCACTGGCCAAGCAAATAGGCCTCCAATTGACTTCTCTCTATCCCCCGTCCCCAATAAACTCCCAGTGTGATACTTGGCCTCGTCAGCGTCATCTTGTAGCACTTCACTGAAGAGTAGGACCTCGCGTACGCCGTCAGCAGGGAAAAGGAGCCAAGGTGGCAGTACTTAACCTCCAATGTGATATTAAACAGACTCTTAAGTAGTCAAATGCCCCTTATCTTATCTTGTATAATAATAACCTCATCCTGCTCGACATAAATTATCCACCGGGTAGCTGACCAACTGCTAAGTCCATTTTTATATATTTTTAAGAACTCTTTTTCTGCCTCAAGTATAATTTCCTCTGGGAATATCAGAAGCTGGAAAATTCAATAGATCATATGCAAATGAGTTAATGTCAACATTTTTGGCTTTCGTAAACTGTGGTTTAAAAAACAAAAAGCTCCAACATTGAACTTGACACAGATGTTATAGATTAATTAACAGGAAATTTGAACAACAAATCGCGCCCACATTAAAGAATTAGATGTTGAAGGTAGTCCAACATTTCCAGCTTTCAAACTTAAGAAGACCCAAGGTTACAAACCTCTCATATAAGCACCAGCTTAGACAACTTACGACAACTTCGTAAGTTGTCGACAACTTCACGATCAGTACATCGCATATTGACGTATAAATCCCAAACGGCCGGTATATGTAATACTAGAATTCCCAGCGGCTCTCAAAACTGATGGGCTGTCCCATTTTCTATTCAAGGGTTCTGGGTTAAGTTAGGTTCTGGCAATTTAATACATCATGTTTGCGACGTTGGAACAGGGTATAGTTCCAGCGTCCAGCTCGAGAGGACGGGCTGCTTACGAGCAACCCGCAATAGGACAAAAATGCAATAGGACAAAAAAATAATAATAATATCTGAATTGTTCATTAAAAAATGCAATTAATATTGGTGAGAATTATCACTGCAAAGTAAGCCTGCACCAGACAAAATACGCCTCCATAAAATAACCAATTAGATCACTACGATTTATCACCAGAGCACTTACATAATGCTCATTAATCAATACATTGGGTCATCCAACTTTTTCATTTCACATTTTGTCACTCACCCGGGGCACAATAGCACGATCTGATACACAGTATTGAACATAACCACGGGTCCATCTGTACTACGACCAGGTCTATCGACATTACTACCATTTGATAATTCCCCTACACCCATATCAACTTCAATCTTCGACACCTTGTTACACCTACAGCTGTGGTCATTATTTATCAATATCAACACCGACTAGTGCACCAATATTCCTACTCCGTAACGCTGAAGTAATAGCAAAGAAGGGATGTGACAACGACTCACACGATCCTTCAAGGGGGAACTGACAGAGTCGACAAAGATAAACTCGCGGCAGTGAGTGGGACCAGATGGAGGGATCCCACGTAGAAACTAACCTCTCAGAAGAACCACAGACACGCCAGAAACGCCATACTGGATATAATATATGACAAAGAGGCCAAAAGGTTCATGATGCATCACATTACTTAATGTTCCAGAGGAGGGGCCCATATGTGACTCATTGTAAACACACATGAGTGAGTTGAGTACATATATGTCACGAGAAAAAGTGCTAATGCGGACAAAGTTACGTGAAGCCGCACAGGGTGTGTAATTGGATCAATGAGTTGCTGAAAATATTATGATTATTCGTGTTAACTGGGGCGTCCTGCAAAGTCCACCATGTCTTGTATGATTAAAATTCTGACGGGATGTATTTTATCCTTTTATTAGTGTTGAACGGGGTATATTTTATCCTTTTATTAGTGTTGAACGGGGTATATTTTATCTCTTTATTAGTGTTGAACGGGGTATATTTTATCTCTTTATTAGTGTTGGACGGGGTATATTTTATCTCTTTATTAGTGTTGGACGGGGTATATTTTATCTCTTAATTAGTGTTGGACGGGGTATATTTTATCTCTTTATTAGTGTTGGACGGGGTATATTTTATCTCTTTATTAGTGTTGGACGGGGTATATTTTATCTCTTTACTAGTGTTGGACGGGGTATATTTTATCTCTTTATTAGTGTTGGACGGGGGGTATATTTTATTATGCTAGGCAGTGTACAGGGTGGTGCCCAGGAAAGTCTACCCCGCCCATCACTCTCTCTCCGTTTATTGATTGATTGTTGCCGCCGAAGGTGGCTAGTCTATTGTGCACCCCATACTCATCCTGTGAGCGGTAGCGCAAAAGCATTACAGAGGGCACAAAAGGTCTTTATCAGACCTCATCTTAGATTATTACATAAACAATTTCTTAAATCCTTCACACCTTATAGATACAATGTCAGCTAGTTACAGAGAAAGTGCTATAACAAGAGCTACATATTTACAGTAAGTCATCATACATTAATGGTAGGTCTTGTCGTTAATACATAATAGTTTGGCCAATGGGGATATTACAGAGTCATAGGGGAGCTTCTGTTTATTATTAGTCCTCACAATACACTACTTGTTTCTGAATCTCATATGTCGTTCATCTACTGGAAGCAAAATGTGGGTACAGTGCAAGGATTTCAGGTAATTTATCCATGGTAATTAGATAGGTTGCCATATCATACAGTGTGAGCTTAGATTTATCTCTAAAAGGCTCAATTTTACAACAATCTAAGATATAGTGTTCGAGTGTGTGTCCCTGCCTATGTCCACAGACTTTACACTTTACTTCATCTAGATCCCTATACAAGCCGAACTGCCAGAGATACTTGTAGCCAAGTCTTATACGAGCTGTGACAACATCTGTTAGTCTACTGACTTTGTTACTTGCCCCATACACATGTTTTACTTCACACATTTCATTGTGATGAACAATGGACCTGCTAGTTCCAGTTTGCACTGTTCTACTTTCTTCAAATCCATCTAGGAGTTCTCGTCTAATGACACTATCTCCCTCATTTATCCTATTCCTACACTGCCCCTTCTCCTTCCTTCCCCCTCTCCCCTTTCACCATCTATTTCCCTTCTCTCTCCTTCACCAGCATCTATTACTCTCTCCTCTTTCTCCCCTATTTCCCTTAACCTAACCTTTGCCTCCATCATACCCTCCCTCCTACCTTATCTTAAGGAAGAAGGTAAGGAGGTTTACCTTTTCTCCTCTTGAATTGGTCTATAGAGTGACGGCTTCGCTTCTTGCAGGGTCGGCGTTCGATCCCTAGTTGTTCTGGTGAATAGATTCCATTGCTTCACTCTATTCCCAATTGGGGGTGGACGGTAGAGCGACAGTCTCCCTTCAAGCAAGTCAGCGTTCAATCCCCGATCGTCCAAGTGGTTGGGCATCATTCCTTTCCCCCGTCTCATCCCAAATCCTGAACCCTTCCAAGTGCTATATAGTCGTAGTGGCTTGGTGCTTTTTCCTGATAATTGCTTCACCTTCCTTGCCTTCCACCTCACGTTACTTTTCCACCCTATTCCCCAACCCCCAACCACTTGGACTGTCTAGGATTGAACGCCGACCCGCATGACGCGAGACCGTCGCTCTACCGTCCAGCACAAGTTGACTCTGCTTGAAGACGGAGAGTGACAATAGAATAAAGAAAATGTTAATTTTAAGTAGGAGAAAACACAGACCAACCAACGTTCCCTGGTCACTTACCACAGGTTTTCCAAAGTAGTTTACAGGCAGCTGTGTAAAATGTCCTGATGTGTTTTTCTGGGCAGGAAAATTGGCAGGTGATTTGTAAAATTACCCCCTCACTCGAAGCCCTATTGCCGACCATTAAGATCCCACACACACACACACACACACACACACACACACACACACACACACACACACACACACACACACACAAAACGACTGTCTGGCCAGGTTTTTATTTAATTCTATGCTCTTTTTCTTTTAACCTTGGATTTGTGAGGCAAGGATTTCTTCTCGATTGTCTCTCTCTTCTCTGTTTTCTTCTCTCTCTCTCTCTCTCTCTCTCTCTCTCTCTCTCTCTCTCTCTCTCTCTCTCTCTCTCTCTCTCTCTCTCTCTCTCTCTCTCTCTCTCTCACTCACTGGCAAAGAGACAAGTAATTCGGACATGAAACTTGTTTCATGATTCTGTTTATATTCGAGTGAAGAAAGTAAAGTTTCGTGAGACTTGACTCGACTGCATCATTTGACGCTCCAATAGAGCTCCATAGAGCCCTGTGGCCTTGCTTGATATAAGTAGAGGGGACAGATGGGAAAAAAGAACCCGTGTTTTTTTACCATAATTTGTCAAACGCAACTTAGTCGAAGTTCCGCTGAATAAATTTACTTTGATCTATGACATTATCGTTGATTTTTGGCTTTTCATCCTTTCACCAGCTCAACGGAAGCGTTCTTGTGAGGCTTATGAATTAGGAGCCTTGGCGGGTCGGCTGGCGGTGGCTGGCGACGGCTGGCGACGGAACCAAAGTGTAAACAGTTCAGAATACTCAATCACAAAACATACTACGTCGTACCATTTACCTGCGCTGTTTGGGTCTCGAACCGTGGACCCTACGCATGTGAGGCCGCAGCTTTATCGACTGAGCTATGTGTAGTCTTGATAAGGAATGGTTTTTAATGACAATTTATATTACGTCGTAGATGAGTCGTCTCAAATTTCAGTTAGAGCTTCAGGGTGGGGAACACGAGACGTGATTCATTTCGTTCTCCAGAATCACGTGAAGAACACTTCAAGTCCTTCGTGGAGGCAATGTCCGCGGCCATCGGGAATAATTTGGTGTTATTTGTATGAAGACATGTTGCTTGCTCGGCTACCTTTCGCTGTCTTCACAATTCTTACACACCAAGGACTGGCATCATCAAGCAACCCCCCTCACGAAACCTGTACATCTTAATGATGACACATTTGTTTACATTTATTAAACTATTCGTGAATTTTAAAACTTCACAATCCACTTCGTGTTTAATTTTAACACTAAATTACTTCACTCTGAATGTCTTAAGGAAAGCTTAAGTATGAATTTTCACTTGTAAGCTTCTTGAAGCAGTAGGAAGCGTTTCCTTACTTATTGGGTATCTTACTGGGTGCCTTACAGTACCCAGTAAGGTACCAGGTACCGTACTTACCGTATGGTAAGACAAATCTCATCAGTCCAGGGATGCAGAGCTTTATCCAGCTTGAGGGATATCGGGTAGTCCAGCCCCAATACTTAAAAATATAAATCACATCAGATTTGAGGTCAATTGTCAGAGGATATAATTTGCTTGGCTAAGTTCCAATATTATGATTGTTTTCAACAAATCTCAATAACTTTATTCATTTACGTGTAAGTTACCACAATGAAATATTAACACATAATCTGAGCGCTTCCGTATATTTAAGACATTACCAAGGAATGCAGTGTTCAGAAATGTATACTCACAAGACCTGATTCATTAAATCTTTGAAACATCAAAACTTACCAGAAAATGCCATATATCTCTGACAACAGGAGACCCAAAACTGGCTTATTCGAGTATTATATAATTTTCTAATTTATATATTGTTCTATTTTTGTTTGTAAATATAGTGAACGCTGCAATTTAAAATTTAGTCCCTGACTATATAAATTATCAGAGAGATCTGTCAGCACTGTCTGTCAAACACTGATATTTTTTTCCTTTACTTTCGACCATTTCTCTTCATTGTTGCGATATTCGCAAAAAAGACACACAATAGTTATCTATATCCTGAAATAATTACTTAATATCCTGAGATATAGGTGTCTAGAATCCTTATTAATTCACAACATCATTAATTCATCAATCCAAGTGATTGGTGATTAATTAGTGCTCTTCTGACATATAAAATCTAGGATACGAATGCTGATACTTCTTGGAGGAAAGTATTTTATGAGTAAACGACGGGTGAACCCAACATCTACGGAGGCGATGTTTTTGTGTTGTATGTAACGTTGTATTCTCTCAACTCTCCCTAGTGCAGCATTCTTGATCAGACCTGTCTCAGCTGTTGTATTATATCACCAGCTGTTCTAGTCTCTCCTCAGCTGTTGTATTATATCACCAGCTGTTCTAGTCTCTCCTCAGCTGTTGTAT
This sequence comes from Procambarus clarkii, assembly GCF_040958095.1. Lineage (NCBI taxonomy): Eukaryota > Metazoa > Arthropoda > Malacostraca > Decapoda > Cambaridae > Procambarus > Procambarus clarkii. Next base: position 22,627,199 of record NC_091211.1, read on the forward strand.
TATATCACCAGCTGTTCTAGTCTCTCCTCAGCTGTTGTATTATATCACCAGCTGTTCTAGTCTCTCCTCAGCTGTTGTATTATATCACCAGCTGTTCTAGTCTCTCCTCAGCTGTTGTATTATATCACCAGCTGTTCTAGTCTCTCCTCAGCTGTTGTATTATATCACCAGCTGTTCTAGTCTCTCCTCAACTGTTGTATTATATCACCAGCTGTTCTAGTCTCTCCTCAGCTGTTGTATTATATCACCAGCTGTTCTAGTCTCTCCTCAGCTGTTCCATTTTCTCAGCTGTTTGAATCTCTCTTCAGATTGTGAGGTTGAATTTTTCCATCCCTAAACCTATGCTGACGTCGTAACAAGAGCTCTGCTCTCAAAATGATCGACTAGCCATTGTCTTGTGAACTTTTCCGTCACCTTGCAAGATATGCAAGTAAGGAACACTGTACTGAAGTGGAGCCCCTTCTGTCTGTGTCTTTGTATATATATTTTGGGACTACATTGACCAATTTCCAATTATCTGGCAGCTCCCCTGTTTCCATGGACTTGGTGCCATAGTATGTGACTATCACTAGGATTTCGTTCCTTTTCTTACTAACCCTGGTATAGTTTTCCTTATGTGGGATGTTGGGAGCGGCGTGGGGTAGTACACACACTATTTCCCGTGTCTTACGTGGGAAGTAGTGTCTATATTTCTGATGATACATCATCTTCAACACAATTCGAACTATGAATGACCTGGCGATAGAACCCCTGCATTAATAAATGGTTTTAATTATTTAACTTTTTAAATAATGGTCCATTTGAGAAAAGTTCTACAATCCAGAAGGAATCAGTACTCAGGCTGTTGAAATGAGCTCATTGCCATCTGAAGTCAACACTATCAAGGGGATCGAACGAGAGTCGAAACAGATTCCTAGAACGAGCCGTATTACGACGACAATGAGAAATGAATCTCATCTTCGATAACTTGGAACGGAAATCGAAGATAAAATTATTAAAAGTAAATACAATTTCTGGCTATAGCAGAAAACCCGAGATCTTTGAGCAATATTTTTTGGCGTGTTGAACAAAACAAAACTATTTCAGTTTATCGCTATATAACTTATTAGTTAAGGCACAAACAAAACAACTATTTTCAGGAAGGGGTTTTAGCCTCTGACTCACTCTCTCTCTCTCTCTCTCTCTCTCTCTCTCTCTCTCTCTCTCTCTCTCTCTCTCTCTCTCTCTCTCTCTCAGGTGTTCCACTTTCTAATTCAGCTGTTCTAATCTGTCTCTTCTTACAACAGTATATAACTATGTTGACCAGACCACACACTAGAAGGTGAAGGGACGACGACGTTTCGGTCCGTCCTGGACCATTCTCAAGTCGATTGTGGTCTGGTCAACATACTTTAGCCACGTTATTGTGACTCATCGCCTGCAGTATGTAACTATGAAAGGACTCGGAGGAAACACGTGTTAGTGCCAGTAAACACCTGTTAACGTACTAACCACAGTTCTGACGCTACAGCTGCTGTGTTAACCACAGTTCTGACGCTACAGCTGCTGTGTTAACCACAGTTTTGACGCTATAGCTGGTGTGTTAACCACAGTTCTGACGCTACAGCTGCTGTGTTAACCACAGTTCTGACGCTACAGCTGCTGTATTAACCACAGTACCGACGCTACAGCTGCTGTATTAACCACAGTACCGACGCTACAGCTGCTGTATTAACCACAGTACCGACGCTACAGCTACTGTATTAACCACAGTACCGACGCTACAGCTGCTGTATTAACCACAGTACTGACGCTACAGCTGCTGTATTAACCACAGTACTGACCCAACTGTTTCTGAAAACCCACAACTTTACAGAACACGTTTATTAAAATAGAGAAAAAGTGGTTTTCTGCTGGATACCAAATTCATGAAATGTCATGTTAACTTTGACAAAAATTGAAATCTCTTAAGTCTTGCTCCTGAATGTAGGTGTGAGAACAATAAGAATTTTCCATCGTCTTGCTCATTCCTGAAACTTGGTGCCTTCCTTTGAAAAATTATTTACTTATTCCTACAAGAGTGAGTGAATTTAAAGACAATAACATAGTTTAGTTGTAAAGTATAATTGTGATGTCCTCATGTACTATCTTCTTGGGTTTTTGTTCTCTTCAGACTGGTCACTGTCTCTCTCTTCCTCTCCCTCTCTTGCTCACCGTCTCTCTCCCTGTCTTTACCCGTCCAGATAGCAAGGCAGTATATACAGTGAGGCACGAAAATTAATTAACACTGACCACAGCGCCAGAGACTCCAGATTTTGCTGTGGGAATACTGTCTACACTGTATAATTAAATTACTTATATAAAGTTGAATTCTCTTCGTGAAATGTTCACAGTTATGTCTGTCAGCCACGTGTCGTGTCAGACTATTGTGTCGTGTCAGACTATGTTTTTGTCATCTAACACAGTTTGGTCTTTATTTAGTGATAAGTTTCTGCTTGATCTAAAACTAATATTAGAAAGGTTTTCCATTACGAGTCAGTGTTGTCTTATCCTTATTGTTGGAGGAATTTCTTCCTTTTTCAACTATGCTATATTTGGGATAATTGTGTTTGGAGATACGAAGCATTAACTGGTATTAGGGAAACCTGGAAGAAGGAAAGTTTCGACATGAGAGTGTGGAGCTTCGGAGAGCATCAAGGACTCGGTTAGCATGGGAGTGTGTGTGTGTGGTGGTCGTGGTGGGAGAGTATTAGCATGGGAGAATGTGTGTGTGTATGTGTGTGTGTGTGTACTCACTTAATTGTACTCACCTAATTGTGCTTGCGGGGGTTGAGCTTTGGCTCTTTGGTCCCGCCTCTAAACCGTCAATCAACTGGTGTACAGATTCCTGAGCCTACTGGGCTCTATCATATCTACATTTGAAACTGTGTATGGAGTCAGCCTCCACCAAATCACTTCCTAGTGCATTTCATTTAGGTGTGTGTGTGTGTGTGTGTGTGTGTGTGTGTGTGTGTGTGTGTGTGTGTGTGTGTGTGTGGTGGGAAGGGTATTATCATGGGATAGTAACGAGCTGGGAGGGATGTAAGCCTTAATCTACAATAGCCCGAAACGTAAACAGAATTGATGAGTCGTACTCACACAGCCACTCACCTGGTTGTTGCAACACAACTAGGTGAGTACAACAAGTAGATGAGTAGATATTTTTCCTCATGTATGTACGGGCTCACCATAGCCCGTGCTACTTGGAGCTACTTGTTCCAAGTAGCGAATCTTTAACAACAACAACAACCTCATGTATGATAAATATATTCAGCTCATGTTGATGTCACTCTCCATTATACATAAAAAACTACATATTATCCTCCGATTAACTACAGCTAAATAACACACATTAATGAGCAGTAAATTAACAATGGCGTCAGCCTAATTGACACAAGCAAAATATTTTGACATTTTAAATATTCAGAAATATAATTTTTAGAATTTCCAGAGAAGTCAAGCTGGTGAAATGCTGCGTTTTTATGCTCTTGAGAAGATTGTGACAGCACAGTGTGTCGTTCAATTATTTAGTTCAATATTGTCTGAACTGTGACGACTAGGATTATGTTATATGAAGATAGGACGATCCTGATGTTAGTGATGATATCTTCTAATCTCTATGGCGTCTTATGAGTACCAGCGTCTTGTGAGTACCAGCGTCTTGAGAGTACCAGTGTCGTGTGAGTACCAGCGTCTTGTGAGTACCATCGTCTTGAGAGTACCAGCGTCTTGTGAGTACCAGCGTCTTGTGAGTACCAGCGTCTTGAGAGTACCATCGTCTTGAGAGTACCAGCGTCTTGTGAGTACCATCGTCTTGAGAGTACCAGCGTCTTGAGAGTACCATCGTCTTGAGAGTACCAGCGTCTTGTGAGTACCAGCGTCTTGTGAGTACCATCGTCTTGTGAGTACCATCGTCTTGAGAGTACCAGCGTCTTGTGAGTACCAGCGTCTTGTGAGTACCAGCGTCTTGAGAGTACCAGCGTCTTGAGAGTACCAGTGGCAACTGTGTTGCTGATAAAGATTTCATCGGAGCCGATGATATATGAGAAGTCATTTTTCACCTTTTGGTAATCCTTCCAACTCTCCCCCCCCCCACTTATTCTCCCCCACACAGACCCTCCCTTTTCTCCATTACCCTTCCTCTTATCACTCCCCATTTACTCTCCTTTTCTACGTTCCTCCTCTCCTTCTCCCAAACAATCCCTACCCCTCTTTTCCATAAATTCCATCTCTCATAAACACACAATTTAATTCCGTATCCAACACACTTCCCACATTCTCTCCCCTCTCACAAACTTCCCCTCATCTCTCACAAACTCCCCCCTCACTTCTCAAAGCCTCCTCACCCAATCCTCCCTTCCCCAAGTCTTCTCACCAGTGCCATACGCTACTTGGGACGCAGTTGATCATAGAAGCGAAAAAATTTGACAGCCGTCTCAGGGTGCACGAACATAGCCATCACCGTCCGTGCTGGCATGGTCCTCATCACCGTCCGTGCTGGCATGGTCCTCGTCACCGTCCGTGCTGGCATGGTCCTCGTCACCGTCCGTGCTGGCATGGTCCTCATCACCGTCCGTGCTGGCATGGTCCTCATCACCGTCCGTGCTGGCATGGTCCTCGTCACCGTCCGTGCTGGCATGGTCCTCATCACCGTCCGTGCTGGCATGGTCCTCATCACCGTTCGTGCTGGCATGGTCCTCATCACCGTCCGTGCTGGCATGGCCCTCGTCACCGTCCGTGCTGGCATGGTAGTCATCACCGTCCGTGCTGGCATGGTACTCATCACCGTCCGTGCTGGCATGGTCCTCGTCACCGTCCGTGCTGGCATGGTAGTCATCACCGTCCGTGCTGGCATGGTACTCATCACCGTCCGTGCTGGCATGGTCCTCATCACCGTCCGTGCTGGCATGGCCCTCATCATCGTCCGTGATGAGGGCAGAGGTGCAGAGGGAAGCAGACACAGATAATAGAAGACAGACAGGGAGAGTGTCTACTACTGTTCAGACGGCGATGAGAGAGACAGTGAAGAGAGACGTAGATAGATAGAGTTAGAAAGACACTAAGAGATAGACATACAGATCGGTATCGAGATGAAAGAGATCGGGTCAACCCGGGCACTGCCGGGTCCCCCCATCTAGTCTGTGTGTATATATATATATTTATATATTTGTATACTGGGGCAGCAGACGTTCCTTTAAGCATACTTGGTTAAATATTATAAATAATGAAAATGAAACAACGCCACATTGCTGGCGTTATTTATCTTATAGTGTAAGCGTTCTATGTTTTATTTTCTTATTCTCGGAATTACAAAAAGCGATCAAGTTACTGAAATTCTTGGTAAGGAAACTCTAGCAGTGAATACGACGTTTCGTTCCATTCTGTAACTTCATCGGGTAAGGGATACACACGGTGCAATTATTTTCTTAAATACCCATGTGAAAGAGGTGAAGTTGTGTGGGGTGAGGTGAATGGTCGCCCCGCATCATATGGGCAAACATAAGGTAAGGAATGGGTGGATAATGGGGGAAAGAATGGTATTCAAACATTAGGTAAGACCGTGAGAGAACTCAGTAGAGATGTCGTTATCTAGTGCTGTATGGTGAGATCTGGATATGAGCGTAGGCAAGGTATGGAAGTGACTATTCTGTATATTTAGGGAGGGTCTTTTTTCTCGTGTATGATATTTTTCTCATAAAATTTTATATATATAAAAGCCTTGTCTTGCTAAGCACAGTTAGACAAGCACAACTAGGGGTCATTACACTTTACTCAGGCCAGGATCAACACAAATTATATCCGGTTCACAGATCATGAATGACCTGTGCTTCACGCCTCAGATGTTCCTCTGCGAATGTTTAGTCACCTTCCTGAGGAGGTTTTGTCTTTGACTCTGCTTTATTTTAAGTGATATTTACACACAATATATTTTTCTGCCAAATATGTATCATATATCTTTACTGTATATTGGCACTGTGCGATATATTGCAAGAACTATTGAAGAAAATGTAAGCAAGCACTCTGGCTTAGCTTACAGGGCATAATGGCTCTAACAAAACAAAGCTGCAATATTCCACAACGCTGTAAGAGTAGTGTGGATACAGCGAAAAATACCACTGTGACAATCTTGCAATAAAGCATTGGCCAAAACGTTGTGGAAGACTGCAATAAGCTGCTATGTTGATTGGGACAAATTACTTTAATTTCATGGCCTCATCTGCCGTCCCTTAGAAAGCAACTTATACACAGTTACTCTGAAATGGTACAATTCAGTCCTAAAATGTTTCTTAAAACAGCTATACTGATATTCATTTATATTATAGACTTTAGATTTCTTCCTGATATGCCAACCAGTCTATAGTGGGTCCCCAAGACCGTTTATAGTGGGCATCTAAGACCGCCAACAGTGAGAATCCAAGGACGTCCTTAGCGACTATCCAAGGCAGTCTATAGTGGGTATCCAAGGCCACCTATAGTGGGTATCCAAAGCAGTCTATAGTGGGTATCCAAGGCCACCTATAGTGGGTATCCAAAGCAGTCTATAGCGGCTATCCAAGGCAGTCTATAGTGGGTATGTATCCAAGGTCACCTATAGTTGGTATCCAAAGTAGTCTATAGAGGCTATCCAAAGCAGTCTATAGTGGGTATTCAAGGCAGTCAATAGTGGGTATCCAAGGACACCTATAGTGGGTATCCAAAGCAGTCTATAGCGGCTATCCAAGGCAGTCTATAGTGGGTATCAGAGCCTTCTATAGTGGGTATCCAAGGCCACCTATAGTGGGTATCCAGGGAGAGAATAGGGCAGAGATTATCATGAACCCATTAACTAAACCTATTGGTACTAAATATTATTCAATAAATTCGCATATCGCTAAGTGTAGAAACCCCGGATATAACCCCCTGAGAGGAAATTATTGATGTCAGTAAATGACGCACTGAAATACCACCATGAAATGGGAAACTGGAATTAGTGGAGGTTTTTTAGTGCCTAGGAAGGGTGGACTGAAGGGAAAGGGTGAGGTAAGTGTGGCCTAAGGGGAAAGGGTGTTGTGAGATAAGGGTGATGATGTGAGGGGAGCAAATGTGACACAGAATGAGGGTAAAAGACCGGTTATATGGCGGAAACGGGACGAGAGAATAGGAAGGTGTATGTACTTTCTTAGCTGTAGTTGAGGGAGTTGAGATCCCGTTCTTGGACCCGCCTCTGCTGTTTTCTGCTCTCGACTGTGGTTGTAATATATATTTAATATATATAAATACACACGATGGAAGACATTTTTGTTTAGGATCTATTCTACATTATTACTCAATCTATTTTTGGGCTGTAGAGCTAGCAGCCATATCCTTACACTTACACACCTTATACATTTTACACCGGGATGAATACCGAGACATACGAGTATGAGGAAAATTACTTCATAAGAACACGAATAAATGTCCCTCCATAAACAAGTTCTAATTTCAACAATATACCAAACTCTTTCTCGGCGTTAATTGCATTTAAACATCTAATAAACATCTAGCAACTAAGTAACAGCGTTTAATTTGGTATTATTGTTTTCGTTTTTAATGAGTTTAATGTCGTAAGCTTCTCGTAGTAAAGTCTTACTCTCCCTCGTTGAGCGTAAGAGTTAAGGCATCGTAACAATATGACGCTGAAGCAAAATACGCGCCAGTAAACCTTTTCACAACACCGACCTGCATCTGAAAGCTGGAGGAACAACTGTCAACTCTTTGATCTAGCCGGAAAGGGTCGAGGGAGAGCAAAGCAGGGAACATTTGTGAAGAATAATTTGACAATTGCACGACCAGCGACCTCATAATGGCCCTGACGAGGTCAGTGGAAGTCCCGACACTGGATAATGATCCCCTGACAAGGTCAGTGGAAGACCCAGCAACAAATAATGGCCATGATGGGAGAATAAACAGCACGGCAGCTTAAAAGCACTCTGATAAGACCATTAGTTAATACCCCAGATAACGCCCCTGACGAGACCACTAGTTAACACCCCAGATAAAAAAACAACAACAAGACCATTAGTTAACACCCCAGATAACGCCCCTGACCAGACCACTAGTTAACTCCCCAAATAACGCCCCTGATGAGACCATTAGTTAACACCCCAGATAACGCCCCTGACCAGACCACTACTAATAACAAGGTAACGAAGCTAGCCCAACCGGTTCTGGTGGAATTACAACAAGCTGCTTTAGATCACATCGTTGTTTTTAACATATTTATATGAATTAAATGTTGATTTTAATCTAATATTAACTATTATGCTTGATTTAGGCATCAGTGTTCCAGAAACAATTGTGTGTCGAATTCCAACAATTTATGAACCTGAAATGTGTTTAATTATAAAATTTTAACTCTGAGCGCGTTGCTGTCACACGATATTAATAACCTTATGACAAGTTCGCTACAAATCACCAAGTTCTATTGGTGTTAATAAGTAATGACTTAATTGCTTCCTTAGTTTAAAGTTCACAATGACGAAGCGGACTATGTTAAACGCCTGAATCCAATTATCTGCCGTTTCTAAAGATTTTACGAACGCTTGATGCAATTTTGATGGCCAAATGGCAAATAAAATTTATGACATACGCAATTGGCGCCACATTGCAGTCTGAAATGATTAATGCCAAATAAAGAGCCTGTGGCAGTGGCGGAGCTTAGGAATGTCCGACGTTGCAGCGCTGGCTCGGTCAGGCTGTGGGAGCCGCCGGACATCAGATGCAATTCAGGGAAATGCTTGATGCAGGAGACACACTACAGCCAGATATTAGTTGGCAGAGATGCCGGATACGACTCATCTCGGGCCAGATATGAGATGCAAGTCTGGTGGTGTGAGGGGTGGGCTTGTAGAGTGGCTGCATGACACTCTAAAGTCAGATGTGGGACGCGCAACTGTTTCAGAGAGAGAGAGAGAGAGAGAGAGAGAGAGAGAGAGAGAGAGAGAGAGAGAGAGAGAGAGAGAGAGAGAGAGAGAGTTCTTTAACCATCAGCGGTTGGTGTCTGATCGATGTTAAGGTTTCTAAGAAGGAAATTTATTCTATTTCGGATCTTCTGCTGAAATTATTTCCCTCCACTAAGTGGCATCAGTCACCGGATAACTATGTTGTTCCATAGGAACAGGTGCCTTTATCTGGCACTACAGACTACTAGAAAACCTCTAGTAGGTATATTCTTCCATCACTAGGTATATTAGGTTGAATTTTTTGGATTATAAAGGACTTAGTCCCTTATTATTTGTGGTAATTCTAGAACGGATTCTTGAGAATAGTCATTAATGGAAGAATCTGTAAGCCATTCATCTGGTGCCAGTGTACCACAGAATAATGTTCTTTGTTATATGGTTGTCATGTCCTAATAATTGTGATATGCTTGTGGTATGTTGCTAAAGATATATAGTGAGTTATATGATGTTGTTTGTAAATGTGTGTTGTGTTGTGTGTGTGTGTGTGTGTGTATGTGTGTGTGTGTGTGTGTGTGTGTACTCACCTAATTGTGCTTGCGGGGGTTGAGCTCTGGCTCTCTGGTCCCGCCTCTCAACCGTCAATCAACTGGTATACAGATTCCTGAGCCTACTGGGCTCTATCATATCTACATTTGAAACTGTGTATGGAGTCAGCCTCCACCACATTGCTTCCTAATGTGTGTGTGTGTGTGTGTACTCACCTAATTGTGCTTGCGGGGGTTGAGCTCTGGCTCTCTGGTCCCGCCTCTCAACCGTCAATCAACTGGTATACAGATTCCTGAGCCTACTGGGCTCTATCATATCTACATTTGAAACTGTGTATGGAGTCAGCCTCCACCACATCACTTCCTAGTGCATTCCATTTACTAACTACTCTGACCCTGAAAAAGTTCTTTCTAACGTCTCTGTGGCTCATTTGGGTACTGTGTGTGTGTGTGTGTGTGTGTGTGTGTGTGTGTGTGGGCGACGCGAAAGTCGAGAGGCATCGAACCACCACAGTCAATTTCCGAGCCAGGTGCTTTGCTCTCTAGCCACGACATCACTGAAGAGAATGAATGATTGCTCACATTAATTGCTGTTTTCTGGACCATGTGTAGCTGTTTTTATCTTTTCCCTATTCATTTTCCTCTTTGACTTCCCCGCAAACCACTTGGGTTGGACGGTAGAGCGACGGTCTCGCTTGATGCAGGTCAGCGTTCAACCGTCCAAGGGGGTTGGGAATTATTCCTTTCCCCCGTCCCATCCCTAATCCTTATTTTGACCCTTTCTCAGTGCTATATAGTCGTAATGGCTTGGCGCTTTCTCGTGAAAATTCCCTTCCTTCATATCTCTCTCTCTCTCTCTCTCTCTCTCTCTCTCTCTCTCTCTCTCTCTCTCTCTCTCTCTCTCTCTCTCTCTCTCTCTCTCTCTCTCTCTCTCTCTCTACCTGCGTATATATGACTTTGACATATATCTGCTGAATTTCAAATTGCTAAACATTTCAATCAATGTTTAGCTATAGGACTTGGTATAAGTTATTGAGTTGCGGTACATAAAACACCATTATAGAGGATTGTAAAAGTCTGAAGCCTGTGGAGCATGGCTGTAAGTCTGAAGCCTGTGGAGCATGGCTGTAAGTCTGAAGCCTGTGGAGCATGGCTGTAAGTCTGAAGCCTGTGGAGCATGGCTGTAAGTCTGAAGCCTGTGGAGCATGGCTGTAAGTCTGAAGCCTGTGGAGCATGGCTGTAAGTCTGAAGCCTGTGGAGCATGGCTGTAAGTCTGAAGCCTGTGGAGCATGGCTGTAAGTCTGAAGCCTGTGGAGCATGGCTGTAAGTCTGAAGCCTGTGGAGCATGGCTGTAAGTCTGAAGCCTGTGGAGCATGGCTGTAAGTCTGAAGCCTGTGGAGCATGGCTGTAAGTCTGAAGCCTGTGGAGCATGGCTGTAAGTCTGAAGCCTGTGTAACAAAGCAGCAAGAGCATGGATCATGTGAAGCATCGCATCAGGAGTCTTAATCCTGCGAAGCATCGCATCAGGAGTCTTAATCCTGCGAAGCATCGCATCAGGAGTCTTAATCCTGCGAAGCATCACATCAGGAGTCTTAATCCTGCGAAGCATCGCATCAGGAGTCTTAATCCTGCGAAGCATCGCATCAGGAGTCTTAATCCTGCGAAGCATGGCTGCAGGAGACTTACAGCCATGGCTGCAGGAGACTTACAGCCATGCTCTGCAATATGTCTTGCAATAATTGCATCAACGAGTAACACGAAGCTGCGGAGGCCATCGGGCTAGTGATCTTACTCCGATACTTAACTCAAATATAACTCTTTCTTTATTTCAAACTCTAGCTTCTTCCTTCTTGAGTTTCCAGTGTGTGTCTTCTCATATATATCTGCATCTTTCTCGGCCATCTACCTTCTACCGGCCTTCTACCTTCATCTACCATCTACCTTCTAACATCTGTATCATCTACCTTCTTCTTTGCTGTCTACTACTGCTTTAAACTCTCGTTCGCCTTCTGATTATCATTTTTGTAATTGACATGACCTTCTGAAGCCAGTAAATAACTTGTAATGTACTTATTATTCTGTAATAATAATATTACATATGTAATCTATGTAATATCTGTAACTTTTGTAATATCTCATGTGGTAGATTTATCATCAAATAAGTGTTTAAGTCTTCAATATAGAAATACTTATGATTCTCTGTTCTGTGTAACACTAAATACGTGTTGGACATCATAGCAATAAGCCCTGATTTAATTATTCCGATTAGACAAAAATTGTAGATTAAATTTGTGAGTAAAAGAATAAATACCCTTCGTTACGAAAGCTATTGTGTTACCTCACTCAAGCACCTCCGTCAGCGCCGAAGGGTCACGAAGCCCGCTGTTAACAATTCAAACATCAAAGGGGATTTTCACTTTTTTTTCACCATGGGTCGACGTGTAACTGATTACTAACAGCTATGAAAAATTTCCTGAATTCTTTCAGGAAAAATCTGTTAACGTAAAACATTTTTTTTACGAATGTTTAAAAACGTCGATCAGGACGGAACAAAGAGGTTAAGTAATCATTTTATATTTTGATAATAATTTGCAATAGGTTAACCTAGTTTATAGAAACCCAGTCAGACTGTGCTACAAAGCTACCAATATCTTTCCTCAGTAAATAAAGTTACCTTTTGGCTGTATCTGTGTGCCCTGACATTGGGGGATTAGTTCTCGTGTGGGGCCAATGGGCTTTCTGCAGTTACCTTAATCCTTATTAGGGAAACCAATGTCAACAAATTATACGCCCATCCACTTGTAATGTTACAAGCCGGTGTTCCCCCTTCTCTTGTGGGATTAAGTGATCAAGCGGTGATCTCCATCACCCTCCCGGCTCCCTGGGTCCTGTACACACCATACTTGCATTAATCATTATTCCTCTCAGGGTCCTGTGAACACACTATACTCATACTCCCGTTGATCATCCTCCTGAGGGGGTCCTGTGTACACATGGAAGTTTGATCTACATTATTACTGGCCATTTGCATTCCGAACGGAGGCATTACGGTCATTTTACTGTGGTAATAGGTGCTGGGTTACTTATGAGTAACCCAGTAACCTTATCTTGGTCAGTTGCATTCCTGGGCTGTTCTAAGACCTTGGATCAGCTATTGCATTTAATAATAATAATAATAATAATTTATTTAGAAACAGTACATACATAGTTGCGGAGTTACAGCGCAAACATTCTGTTAGATTTAAAGATAGAGGTAGTACATACAATACCTAAAGCCACTAGTACGCATAGCGTTTCGGGAATTTATAGACAAGACCATAAATAAATAAAAAAAAGGGAGAGGAGTGGGTTGTGTTGTTATTCACAAATAACGATGTCACGGCTAACGAGAACTAAGAACGTTACGGCTAGCGAGGAGTAATGAGATCACAACTAGCAAAGAAGTAACGAAGTCACGGTTAGCGAGGGCTTCACCTTTTTCTAGGCTTACAGTATGTCAACAAACTGAAGTTAACGTTACGTTATCAGCACCTCGAAGATCTCGCTAAATATTACCTTAAGATTCTCTAAGACGGGAAATATGACATGGAAATTTTACAGACAATTCTAGACAGAATAATTAACTAGTTATTACAAAAAGTGAGATAAGAATACAAATGTGTAAAATAAGATAGCAAAGAGGATATTAATTAGGTTTTAATTATATCAACAAAAACTAGCCTTCCAAGCAATGGATTTGGGAAAGACCTGGGTAAAGACTGATATAGAAAGAGGGTTGTTGATTTATGGAACAAATTACCGGGCAACAGACTTGAGAAGAGAATGATCAGGGGAAAGCGCCAAGCCTTTACGACTTTATAACACGTGGTAGGGGTCTGGATAAGGATTGGGGATGGGAAGGGGATAGCTGGATTGTTTCAAGCGAAGATTAGACACGTGTGAATGAGTCTGGGTGGATATAAATATATAGAAGCTGCTGTACTGTATGGACCAATAGGCCTTTTGCAGTTTCCCATATTCTCATATTCCTTTGTTGATTTGCGAGGGATTGAAGCAAAGAGTTCTAAATAAGCTTTTGCCAATTTTTCTAATAAAAGTAATTTTGAAATTCAAATAAAATATAATCATTCAATGTTTTTCTCGTTCATTTACAGTGAGGCGGATTCAAGGCTAAATAATAACTTTTTGAACGCGTTATAAAAATATAAATGTAAGTAAGAAAATGTACCTCCGTAATAGTAATATTTATCTTGAGGTTATCTTGAGATGATTTCGGGGCTTTTTTTTTTTAGTGTCCCCGCGGCCCGGTCCTCGACCAGGCCTCCACCACCAGGAAGCAGCCCGTGACAGCTGACTAACACCCAGGTACCTATTTTACTGCTAGGTGACAGGGGCATTCAGGGTGAAAGAAACTCGTTTTCACCTCGTTGTTATAAAGTCCATTGTTCATTGTAACGCAATAAAAAATGACACCAATTAAGATGAGGAAGAAATGCCATTGAAGTCTATAACACAAGTTATTGTAGCGAATAACAAATGTTGTTCTCTGATATTTTCCCCTGGGTTTGTTTTATATATGAAATTTCATTCTCTTGGACGAGTGCAGCCTCGGCTTAGGCTGTATTTATTAAGCAGTTTACGAGCTGCCGAACTTAACAACCTATGGTTTGGTTGTGAAGGTTATAATAGTCACCCTATTAATCACATTACTAAGTAACAACATCGTCAGCAGTCTGACAGGGAGCTCCTGGTAATGTCGATCATTTTGTGTTGTAATCCGGATTCAGTTTCAAGTTTAGGAAATCCATTCTAAACTTTCCACAAAACACAATATTGTTCAAGGTCACATATCGTGTGAGTAATTAGCAAAATGGATCTAGAGGTACTTAAAATAAATTTAAAAACTAAATCTGCAGCAAATTTCAAAACAAGTTTAACACCAAATGCTCTTCACTTCTCACAAATATATATATATCCTTCCGGTACAATAAATATGTCAATTTCTTTAGAGCAAAATGTTACATTGTGGTTCACTTCCTCGTCAAAATATTTTCATGTAACAATCTTGAGCGAAAAGCCAGCCACTTTTGTCGAAAGCTCAGCATTTTAATTACCCCCTTTTTTCCCCTTTGTGTCTTTTGTCAAATTAATGATAATAATAGAGTCAAAAAGCCCTTTTGTGTCTGAAAGCATAATAGTGCTTTGAGAGTCTTTTTAAATTAATTTCAAGTCTGCAGTGTGTATTTTTATAAGCATATGTGTGTAACGTGTTTGTCGAGTATATGATGCATATGTAAGTCCTACAACACTGTGTAAATGTATGTATGTATGTATATGTTTGTATGCATTCATGTACAGTGTAGATGTATGAATGCAATGTTGATATGCATGTACAGATGCTGGGAGTTAATGTTAAGATGAGAAACATCATAAACCGTGTTAGTTGACCAGACCATATACTAGAAGCTGAAGGGACGACGACGTTTCGGTCCGTCCTGGACCATTCTCAAGTCGATGAGAATATTACTTTCGTTAGTCAGAAGTAACGGGTCAAAGTAACGAATTGGGGACTCAAGCAGTGGACGAAAATATATATATAGCAAACTTCCTTATCACATGGAAAGGATACAGGGAACAAAATCGGATAGGGTGACGGAGGGTGGAAGCAACGGTGTCCAACCACTTGAGCTATCAGGGATCGAACGAAGGCCTGCATAAAGCGATGCTGTCGCTCTACCAACCGGTCCAAGCGTATAGTTGTGTTCGCTGTCACTAGGAACCACTCTCGCTCGCTCAAGAGATATTGAGATAAGTAATCAGTTCTCACCAACTGAGAAGCGTAACATTTGAAGTGGTATTAGGTTCCCGGAAGTGTTCGAACTTAACCAACACATCTGCCCTATAGAACAAAATTTTCGACGCTCTGGTCGATAGCGTTTTAAGAATTCATAAAGGCATCAAGCCGATTGAATGCGTTAAATTTGCGATATGTTAAGTGAGTGGACAGTCTGACTTTATTTTTTTTAAATAGTCTGCAAATATCGGTGTATCGGAGGCGGGGGGGTGAGGAGCTATAGCACACCGAAGAACTCAGAAGTCTTTCCCTTAAGCAGATGGATTGATGAGGATTAAGCCACCCAAGAGGTAAACCCGTAACTTAACCAGCGGATTGCGTAGTTCACTCGCAAACAACAGGTCTTGTGTTCCATTCCCTGTTGTTGTTATAGATTCAGCTACTCGGAACAAGTTCCAAGTAGCACGGGCTATGGTGAGCCCGTAACTTACCTGGCACAGGAGCCGTGCCGTCGTGTGCCATTCCCTAGCAGGTCGTATCGTTTGTTCATGTTTCCTTACACCTGATGCCTTCTATTCGCACAGCAGTAAACAGCTACCCGGGAGTTAGTCATCTGTTGTGGGGTGCATCTTGGGCTGTGGTCAATCGCTGGCCCAGGAAAGAGGACCTCGATAACCCCAGCCAACGTCCTCTCTCCAACAATTGAAAACAGACTGTAAGAGTTCGAAAATTATAAACAAAGCTCGTAATATTAAAACAGTGAGGTTTTAGTTTCAGGCCAACATATGTAAGTCCCAGAACTATACTCACAAGGTTCGGTAATTATGAGGAGCATGTCCCAAGCCACGATAACTATATAGCACTTGGAGGGAGCGTGAGGACAAGGGGCTGGGAAGGAATGAGGGAATAACGTACATAGGCCTGTGGATGATTGGTGCTCAATCACTAGGACCCTCGGGAATCGAACACCGACCTGCAGAAATAGAAGCCTCAGTCCTACCGACGAGTCCATGCGCCGTAAACACTCACCATTATGGAACAAACCGAGAATTGACATTTTTTAAACCCGTCCAAGTTTTACCAGGATGGGAAGACACAATATTTGTCCGTCAGTCGACCATAAGTGCTTTGATCCTTTGTCACGACGGGAATTTCGGGTCTGATCCTATTGTACGAGTGGGACAGTGGGATCTGATCCTCTATTTCATGTCGGATGAAATGCCAATATCCGTGAGGTTATCGACGACACGATGGCTCCTCAGGGCTGCTAAGGTGGACGATTGATATTGTTGCGTCCGGAGGTTCATTAGTATTGATGGTTTGTAGGCCTGTGGGTGGTGTTGATGGCTGTAGGCCTGTGGGTGGTGTTGATGGCTGTAGGTCTGTGTGGCGGTGTTGATGGCTGTAGGCCTGTGTGGCGGTGTTGATGGCTGTAGGTCTGTGGGTGGTGGTGATGGCTGTAGGTCTGTGGGTGGTGTGCCTAAGACTCAACATTAATGGTGCCCTATTCCGTATACCCATCAGTAAATCATGCACCAACTTTCCAGGACCCGAGAAAAAGGGATACGTCAATTCGAACACCGTGTCAATCCGAACACTTTATGACCCACTCTCTTGTACTCAAGCTTTTCAAACGGTTCCATTAATACAGAAAATTTGGTATCAAAGAATCGCATCCATTTAGAAATAAACTGTGCATTCTATTATTTTTTTTTGGAGGAAGAACCTTATTTCTTTGCCAAGCTTTCAACCTTACCTTCTTTTAAAGCTCTAAAGTAGCTCCAATCCAAGCTTAATGTTAATTTCTATCAAAGCTTTTAGCCAATTTTGATTTTAGCTTTCAGCCAACTTCAATACAAAATTTAAGCCAGCTTCACTAGCCAATCTCCATAACTTTAACGTTGAAAATAAAAACATTCAAGCTGGGAATCACATCTCAATTACTATCAAAGCTTATAAGCTGGGTAGAGAATTGAGCAGGAAAAAAACAAATCAGCTGCAGAGATTTACTTATGCAAATTATACCAAAGTTGTTGCATGTGCTGTCAAGCAAGTGACGTGGGACGGGGGGAAATTTGTCATGCGTGCCATCCAGATTTCTGTCAAAAGGTCATGTGTCTGAAACAGGTGTCGAGGCTTCGCGGGCCGCAGCAGATCTATAATGCAAACCTTGCAGACCTCTGTCAGAAACTCATCTGTGTGAGATAGGTATGAAAGCCTCACATGACGACCTAGAGTGTAAGCCACACAGACTTCTGTCAGAAAAGTTTCGGACCTTTGTCAGAACACCATATAGTCTGTCTCAGGCTTCCACACCTGTCTCAGACAGGTGTAGAAGCCTCACATCCACTCAAACTACATTTGTGTTCGTTTCATTATGTTAATCATTTGAGTCCTGCTAATGCTAATGGTAGTGCATATTATCCACCATTAAGTCGAAGAACAATGACGAGGAGATCGCAACTCTAAAGCCCTTTCCGACATCAGTGTTTCTCTTCAAATATGCCATAAACCCCATCAGACTGTTACTTGAATCTACGTCATTCTGCATTTCGTCATTCATTACATCAAATTCAAAATGTTAATGCTAAAAATTAAAAGAAAATGATGCATATTTAGTACAATAAATTATGAGAATTTAAATAGCAAAATGAACACTTTAAGTGATCTAGTATTTCCCAGCACCCATCAACTTGAACAGGTTGGTAGAGCGAAGGCCTAGCCTTTTTGCAAGGTAGGCGTTCGATCCCTCGATGCTTCAAGTGGCTGGGAACCGTTCCTTGTCTCCGACCCAGCTCCATGTTCTTATATATCCCTTCTAGGTGCTATATTTACTGGCCTAATGTATTTTTTCCTGAGTATCATACCGCCCCAAAGACTACAATCAACACAGCTTCACTCACTGATGATCATAGAGAGAGAAACAACTTACATGTTAAGTCAGGATGCGAGATACTCTCTGATTGGTGAATGAAGACAATCGGACCAGCAGAACGAGGACTAGGTAGACAGCTATCAGGCAATCAGACAGACAAACATGAAGAGAGCTAGGGAGATAGATAGCTGCGCAGGTAGACAGGCAGAGAAATGGGCGCCACACATCCCTTGACAACACAACATGACCGAGCTACCGTCACCATTTACACACACAAACACAACTGTCCACTAATTGTGCCCCCTCCCCCCCCCCCCCCCCCCAACCATCGTTAGAGGCCTCTCGAGCCGCCAAAACTCAACCAACAGCAAAAGGACGTTCCGGAACACATTATTTTTCCCCAACGCATTTTTTTTCTCGCTTTGTTGGCCGTTTTCTTTAACCCCATCTATGTTCTGCTTGGTTAATATATCTGCACTTGTCAGTTATTGTGTTTACTTAGCTCTGTCCATTGTTTTTTAGAGTCTAGGTATCCGGGTATCTGTAGTTCTCCGGGTGTCTGGGTATCCAGGTATCTAGAATGATGTATTGGCGTTATATACATGCTATAATTATATCTTAATTATAGGTATGAATAATCTTTAAGATAGAATGTCTTTTTATGTCTATCCAAAGATGGAGGCCAGACCCTTGTGGCTAGCCTCATCAAAATTTGCAGTGGGACGGGTCTGGGGTATGGGACGAACAAGGACTGGCCAAGCTTTAAGAAATATCGCCTATAGCCCATCACCCTTGTGCGTTTTTCATAAATTTGGAAATGATATCGGGGATGTGTTGTCTGTATAAAATGTTGAAGTTACTCCTGCCTTTTAACCGGGCATTTTCATGATTTACATATAAATGGAAATGTCTATGTGTTCGTGGTTGGAAGGGAAAGGGTATGGAAATGGGGGGTGATGGGGGGGGGAGGTTGAAAAGGGGGAAAAGGGAAGGAAGTGAAGATTGGGGAAGAGAGGGGGCCATGAAGGAGAGGAGAAAGAAAGGGGGGTACCACTCCTAATAATTATACATAAGGGATCTGTACAATAAGAGAAGAGTCCCATTCACCTGGGCTCTAGGAGACTCGAACCGTGGTCCCACACTCGTGTGAGGCCAAAGCTTTACCAACCGACCTATTAGATAGTCTTAGTAGAGGAAGAGACTCGGGTGCAACCGGGTACCTCTTCTATATATATATATATATATATATATATATATATATATATATATATATATATATATATATATATATATATTAATATAAAGTGTCTGCTCCTTCGAGATTAAAGGTTAGAAGGGGATATAGGGATAATAGGGTAATGGGTAAGGGTGGAGAGAAAGGGGAAAATGTGTGAGATGAGATGGAAAAGGGGTTGGGAGAGTGGGAAAAGAAGAGGGGGTGGAATAGAGGGTTAGGGGAAAGAGACAGACTATCCTGTCTACTGCCACGGACATCCCTCTTAGTAACATATATACAAATCATAATTAAGTGTACGAGCCAGTGTGTGATGGGTAGGGAATGGGTGCGAGTAGTGAAGGTGAGGGGGACATGGGAGCGATTAATGAAGAAAAGTAAGGGATGAGATTGATTAATGAAGAAAAGTAAGGGATGAGATTGATTAATGAAGATTAAGCCACCCAAAAGGTTACACGGGCATGAATAGCCCGTAAGTGGTGGCCCTTTTGAGCCATTACCAGTATCAAGAGCTGATACTGGAGATCTGTGGAGGTGCGACTGCACCCTACGTGACGGGAGATGTCTCCCATGTGAAAGTAAGGGGGGGGGGGATGAAGAGGAGTATTAAACAGAAGGAAAAGGGGAATAGGAGCATGTAGTGAAGAGAAGTGAATGAAATGAAAGCAGTTAGTGAATAGAAGTGAGAAAAAAATGGCAGCGAGTAATAAAAAGAATCTCCAATGCTAGAATTGGAACCTGAAGGCAGACCAACAAATAATCAATCCCCTTGTCTTCAAAAATATATATATATTTTTTTTCAACCCAGATATAGGAATTACGAACGGATCTGAAATTTGTAGTGGACGTTCGAAAGTTATTTATGTCAAAAAAAGAAATGGTGAACAAGTTTATTTCAATAACAAAAGTCACAGCATTGTAAAGTTTCTGATTGTTTGTATCCCCAGCTGGGGGGGGGGGGGGGGGTTAAACTCGGGGGTGTTTACCCCCCAGGAGGTCGAAGGCTATGTTGATATTGTCAGATAATTTAGAATTGTCGACGCGTTCTCCATTGTTTTGGGAGGTCCGACTAAAGCAGATACATGATTTTCACTATAAACTCCTTGGCCCCACCAGGATTCATATATATATATATATATATATATATATATATATATATATATATATATATATATATATATATATACATATATATATATATATACATATATATACATATATATATATATACATATATATACATACATATATATATATATATATATATATATATATATATATATATATATATATATATATATATATATATATATATATATATATATATATATATATATATACACACCAGTTGCAACATAAAATGGAGCACTGTTCAGTGAGAGAAACATATTGAATGGATTACTGGACAGACTCAGAGCTTCAGCACAATTTCACAATGTCCACTCCCAGTTTCTCGAGTGCTCTGCCAATTTCAGTGTCACGTGCCAATTTATCGCGTCCCACTGCTGCGAAAAGTTCACAAGGTCCGTAACTCTAATTTTTGAATTCCTTTGATTATTTAAAAGGTTTCGAACCCAGGGTCCGAGGTAGCGTCATTATTTCAGCGGTTTTCATTTCATTAGAGCGCTGGCTCCTTCACGTTGAGGTCATTTGCGTCAAAATTACAGATGGTGCATTGATGATGCAATGTGTTGGTGCATCATGAGTTCAGGTTGCACCAATACATTCTGTCACAGGAGCGCTTAAAAGAGCGCTACCAGGGCTCACTTATAATGTGTATATATAAATTTAAACACTTTGGCCACCAGTGTTCAAATCTATGTGCTTAATTGGAATCATTAGTAGCGTAATATGTATACGCATCCTCGGAGAAATTAGGTTTGGTTAGCTACGTACACTTT
Source organism: Procambarus clarkii (assembly GCF_040958095.1). Classification (NCBI taxonomy): domain Eukaryota; kingdom Metazoa; phylum Arthropoda; class Malacostraca; order Decapoda; family Cambaridae; genus Procambarus; species Procambarus clarkii. The sequence continues at coordinate 22,648,487 of NC_091211.1, forward strand.
GCGGCTAAGCCAAATAGTCTAAATTTTAACGTTTATCACATTGAGACTACAGGCTACGCCTCCCGGCTTTAATATTTCATATCCTGACGTGTTTAGATATGAAATATATTAACTTGATTTCACATTGATTAAAACGCCTCTTTCACTGTCTCGCGGACAACAGTAACGTGGATGAAGATATGACGACCAGACCACACACCAGAAGATGAGGAGATGACGACGTTTCGGTCCGTCCTGGACCATTAGCAAGACGACAATCGACTTGAGAATGGTCCAAGACGGACAGAAACGTCGCCGCTTCCTCATCTTTTGGTGTGTTGTTTGGTCATCAACATTATATCTCTCTGTCAGCATAACTCATCTGTGGAATTTGTTTTAAACTAATTATATAACACTCCGATGGTGATAGTTTCTGGAACAGAGACGCTATTATTCTGGTAGATCTTATCTTGAGGTTATCTTGAGATGATTTCGGGGCTTTTTAGTGTCCCCGCGGCCCGGTCCTCGACCAGGCCTCCACCCCCAGGAAGCAGCCCGTGACAGCTGACTAACACCCAGGTACCTATTTTACTGCTAGGTAACAGGGGCATAGGGTGAAAGAAACTCTGCCCATTGTTTCTCGCCCTAGATGATTCCTAGTTCCCCACGCTACGAGTAGTTAGCTTAATCCTGGCGCCAATGTTCCTCAACACTACAGTAACCAGATACAGCCAAAACTTCTTGGCTGTATAATACAGTAACCAGATACAGTCAATAGTTGATTGACAGTTGAGAGGCGGGACCAAAGAGCCTAAGCTCAGCCCCCTCACAAGCACAACTAGGTGAGAGACTTCTCTCTCAAGCTGTGATTTTTTCTACCGATGTGACGTCTCCCTGTCCCTTTTTCCTCCCACTGTGACGTCTCCCTCCCACTATGATGTCTCTCTCCCACTGTGATGTCTCTCTCCCACTGTGACGTCTCTCTCCCACTGGACCCTCACCATAACACTGGACCATTGCCAGACCTCCGCCATATTTTCTAATCAATTATTTCCACGTCCTCCATCTTGCTCTGCCTTTCCCATCACAATATCCCCCTCCCATTACTCTTACACTCTTCCCCTCTCTCTCTCCATCCCACTGCCTCCCTTCCCCTCCCCTCCCAGATCCTGGCCAACTTACCTCTCCACTTCTTAACAAACTCGATAACCATAAAATTATAAAAGTTAGGGCTTAACTGTTGCCATGTTGGCAATATTTTGTTACCCCGGCAACTTTGGCTTCCTCTCCCCCCCCCCCGGCGACGGTGTTGGGGGTCGGCGCCATATAATAATTTTCCTCGTCGCCACTGGCGATATGGCTTGAAGTGGCTTCTTTGGCTTTCATGATTGATTGTTGAAGATTAAGCCACCCAAAGCACGGACATGAATAGCCCGAATGTTTGGGTTTAATGGTTTGGTCTGGGTTATATATATATATATATATATATATATATATATATATATATATATATATATATATATATATATATATATATATATGTATGGGGGGAGGGGGTTATACTGCCTCCTTCACGCCTGTGTCCAAGACGGTGTATGACAACTGTTATTACGAATGAAATGTGAGGACAGGTCGAGATGATGAACTACTCTTATCTACCAGGTCCGGAGGCCTGGTCGACGACAGGGCCGCGGGGGACGCTAAGCCCCGAAATCATATCAAGGTAAGGTAACGTCTCCAGTCCGCACTCTCCAAACTGGTAGGTGCACACTGGTAGACGACTCGTACATACACTCTCCACACTGGTAGACGACCCGTCCATACACTCTCCACACTGGTAGACGACCTGTACATACACTCTTCACACTGGTAGACGACCCGTCCATACACTCTCCACACTGGTAGACGACCCGTCCATACACTCTCGTGAGCCTTCCCAACATTGACGAAAGAGTGGCATCGATGTTGATATTGGTTGTTATTTGGATATGAGAGAAGATACGTCAAAACCCAATTGTTTACACATATATCGTGAAAGATTGCCAAGCAAAACATTACACATTGACAAACGTCTCGAACCACGATCCAGACAGTGTATATAATGGATGAGCGTCGCTAACCTGCACGGTGTCTTTGCCGGCTCACACACACACACACACACACACACACACACACACACGCACGCACGCACACACACACACACACACACACACACACACACACACACACACACACACACACACACACACACACACCACTGTCCAGATGAGCAATGAAGATCATCAAAGAACCCCGGGATCATCAGCCTCCTCCTACACCATTTAGATCTGAGCATCTTCACAGAGTCGCATCTCCTTTCCCCAAGATTCGACAGCCTCCATCTAATAAGATAATGTGTCCGTATTCTTGAGGCATAACTGGAGAATGAGATAAAGTCCCACAGTGTGATTCAGACGATTAACCTGACCTTAGTTGCACATTGTTGCCAGGGAAACGATCTCCGAAGGATGTTCATTGGGGGTCATTTCTCTTCAACTGTGTAGTGTTGCCAGATAAGGCCCCAGTACGAACTTGTCGGGTCATATCTCCGAACCTGTTCATTGTTGCAAAGTAAAAGTCACAAATTGTGATTAAAACGTGGCATACTATTCACTTTCACAGTATTTGGAAGATTTAATATATCAATACATGGGAAAGTGACACCATCAAGGGATGAGGTGAGGCTTGTTTTCGATTCCAATGTGGCTCTCTGTCCGTCTATCCATCCGTCTGTCCGCCCGCCCGTCCGTCCTTCTGTCACTTCTAAACCTCTAAACCAGAGACGGACGGATCGAAGTTTTCAAACCATTTTGTTCGTCTGCAAAACTTCCCCAAATAATATATATATATATATATATATATATATATATATATATATATATATATATATATATATATATATATATATATATATATATATATATATATATATATATACGTACACCATCACAAGCCTTAAGGGGATAAACTCTCGCCATTCCGTAAAAAAATGCAATTGTTTTGTATGCCCGGAAACGAAATGCATTTTTTTTGGCTTAACGAAAAACTTTAAAAAATACATCTGTTTTGTCTAAACATTAACCTAACAAATGCAGCTATTTTTGTCTAAACAGCAACGTAAAAAAATTAAACTGTTTTACCTATCCACAAATGTGTGGAGAGAGTGGTGGTGGGGAGAGTGATTGTGTATGTGGGGGGAGAGGGGTGGTGGTGATGGTGAGAGTGGTGATGAGAATGATAGGGATTGGGTGCTGGTGTGAGATTGGTGGTTAAATTGGTGTGTGAGAGAATTGGAGACAGTGGTGGAGTGTGACAGAGAGAGCAATGTTGATTATAAAGCGTTCACAAACGCGTTCAGTAGTCATCGCTCGTAATTCGTGATTGCATTGGGGACGAATTCACGTGACTGCGTGACAAGCTCCAAGTATCACTTCGGGATATTCATGCCCATGCCACCTCTTGGATGGCTTAATATTCATCAATCGATCAATCAGCATACAGCCCCTTTCTTGTGCTAGATAAGCCCACTACGGGCTCACCATAGCCCATGCTCCTTGGAACTTTTTATTCCCAGTAGCTGAATCTAAAACTCCAAAATCAAACCAAGTATAGCGTCTATGCAGTGTCTATACCTTCTTCCTGGGGCCTGAAATAAGCTTTTAGCTTCCTGAAAGTAATTTTCCCATAAACTAAGAATATATCACTGTGCTGAAAAGAATATTTGATCTCTCGCAGGAAATCCATTCGTCAAAAGCGAAATCAAATCTGACGAATGTTTCCGTCGTAAGAGACGCAACGGAAACATCAATCTGTCGTTATTTGGAAGGAATCTTCCTTATATGCCCCCCTCAGGTCTCCGCACTGCAGTCATGGGGGTAATGAATGTGATAGGAAAGTAACGGTAGGGTATGACAAACAGGGCTCTGTTGTGATGAGTGATCTGTTGGTATGTCCGTTCATCCTATGTTGTTGTCCGTTCACCTTATATTGGTGTCCGATCACATATGTTGGTTTCCGTTCGTCCTCCGTTGGTGTCCTTTCGTCCTCTGTTGGTTTCCATACGTCCTCTGTTGCTGCCCGTTTATCCTGTGTCCGTTTACGTTCCTCAGCGTTATTGAGGCCGCGCTCTGTATTCTTACTCGAGTTAATGTTAGGGTAATTTGGGACCAGTGTCACGCTAATGTCTTCCTTGATCCTTGCCATCTCATAGATGGCAGCACCGTACGGAGACGCTGTTCAATACTCAGCAGTATTCTCATGATTTCCAAATGTTATTTGGCTCCGCGAAGAAATCGACTGGAGTTGAACCATTGTTCTTTCCATCTGCCCCAAACTTTATGTGTGTTAGTGGCTTTGAAAGAATGTACGAGTACCAGTCTTATGTAATCTTACCAACACATTGTATCTTATTGTGAATAGATTAATATAATTATTATTATTATTATCCATTATAGTCTGTTGGATTATTATTAAATCGTTTATAAGAGACCGTATGAGAGAGAGAGAGATGTAGGGATCATTGTCAATCAATCCGAATTGTTATTTTTTTAATATATATGCAATGAGGTTTTATAAACATATGCTAACAAAAAAATTCACCAGAGTTAAAAAAAATGTTCACATGAGTAAAGAATATTCACCTAAAGTTGTTCACCTTGAACGAGCGTGTGAATCACTATATTTCTGAAAGTGAGGATGGTGTTCAGAGTAACTAGGTGAAGGTGAGTATAGTGAGCTGTCAGCTTGGGAAAATATATCGTCGTGTGAATCTATTTCGTCAGATAATTCATATACGGATTTATTTTTGTTAACTTTTATAAGGAGTTAGAGTCTCTTTAACGCCTTAGGTTACTATAGTTTTTATTTTATTTCTACAGTGAGTTTATTTTGACTTATAAAACGTGTTTTGTAGTTGTTTGATTATGGCTTTTATTTTTAACTTTTTCATTGTTCCGTTTCTTATTTTCGTTGCTCCTTTTTTTTTCGTTGTTATATTTTTTCATTGTTGTTTTATTTGTTTAAATGTGATTATTATCAATTTAAATATCTGCATTCTTTTCTGTCACCTCTTCTTATTTAGTTCTGTGTATTGACTCTTCTTTCTCCTCTCAATATCTTTGTTTTCTGCCATCTTCTTCCTCGTACGTATTATCGGTCCTCCTCTTCCCACTAATTCCTTCCTTTTCCTGCTTCTATTCATTTCATTGGCTATTATTATCTTTTACCGTTCTTCCCTCCTCTCTTACCCTCTTGTCATCGGGATCTTTCTTCTATGCTCAAAGTTCAGAAATTCTTTATTCTTAAAAAGCCGAGCGGAAGACAAACTGAAGAAATTCTTTGAATTCTTAGAAAATGGGCACAAAGTTGTAAGACCTCAGCCAGTTTTCTCTATTTGTAACTCCGTACAAAATATATAAGTGCATATTTTTTTTTTTTTTTTGAGATATATACAAGAGTTGTTACATTCTTGTACAGCCACTAGTACGCGTAGCGTTTCGGGCAAGTCCTTAATCCTATGGTCCCTGGAATACGACCCCCTGCCGCGAAGAATCGTTTTTTCATCCAAGTACACATTTTACTGTTGCTTTAAACAGAGGCTACAGTTAAGGAATTGCGCCCAGTAAATCCTCCCCGGCCAGGATACGAACCCATGACATAGCGCTCGCGGAACGCCAGGCGAGTGTCTTACCACTACACCACGGAGACAATTCATATTCTGCTTTAAAACCTTGTGTTTCAGAAGTATTAGCTCATTAGTATTGCAACTCTTCAAGTGGATTATCTGGGAATTGATAAGCAATCAGATGCCTGATTAGCTTAGTACCCGTATCCTTAAGGGACGCCGAAGATGACATGTACAAAGCCGATAAATAGAAATAAGTGGGATAAGGGAGGGGAAAAGGAGAGGATTCAAGGTGACGATAAAAAGATGGGGCAGAAAAATAAACGACGAGATGAGAAGCCCATGTTAAGAGAGGAAGAGAGAGACATGAGAATAAGAGAACCCACAATCAAGTAATTAGTCAGGCCATCAAGGAGAGAGAACCGATCATTTGAATGGTTCGACTGAGCTGTGGTAGGAAGTAGCTCTTGCTTGCTGTTTCACAAGGTTCCTTAGTTCCCTATGTGATTGTTTCAAAGTACATTCTCATCAAATAAATTAGTTTCTGGAAGTAGGCTTCAGATGAGCTGAGGTAGGATAACAGCTCTTGCTTGCAGTTTCACCAGGTACGTCATTTGGCAGCCCTCATGAACCCAAGTCTTAGTAAAAAAGAAGAAGCCATATACTAACTTAATCTAGGGTCTAGATAACAGGAAGTCAACGGATCCACAAATTCCAGTAGAAAAATATAAAATTTTCTGCAACTAACATAGTAATCAGTTGGAAATCACAGCCAGACTTTAAAGATATTGCTGAGCCATTTGTCAATGTCTGTCAGTAATTCTACAAACCTGACCACCACCAATTCTAAGAACCAGATCGTTGAAGATCGTCAACTTGACATCAAGTGAGCTAGTATTCCAAGATATCAACAAGACTGCCAAATCATAGACAATCTATTTATCGAAGCAATCAACGGGCCAGAAAGACATACCCCATCAAAGGGCCCAATAAGCCACGTCATTAAGAAATCAACGATAAGGTATGCAAATATAATATATGAACCAAGCTCTCAAGCAGTGAGATCAGGACTGTAGTTCCGTGCATGGGGGTTTAAGGAAAGATCCACTCACGATTATCACATTGTCAGACTTCCCTCGTATGTTAATCTGCAGTTTAAAGGGGAGTTAAGGGGAGTTATGGTTAAATACAGTTATAAAGAAACTATATGATACATTGTCCATCATCATTTGGTCTCGCATTCTTCTCTTTTCATCAATGTGTGGATTGCATGAATCATACAAGCGTGTATGAGAGGTCTGTTATTCATTTCGTCTATCAACTTCTTCAAAGCATAAAGCATTATCGCCGAAAGTCTCACAAACGACCATTGCATCATTAACAAAGCGATATTTTTCGATATTTGTATCCTTATCAGGTGCAATTCTTGGCAAGATAGGGAGACACTTCACTCTCTGTTTCTCAGGAAGTAGCAGCATAAAGTGTAGATCTTAGACAACTAACACATAAAGAAGTGAACGAAACGTGACTCGAGTGCCCTACTATAGAATCAATGCATCACGTTACTGGTGACACATGTTTCACTCTATCAAAAAAAATCACGTTATACTCTAATAATATGAAAGAGACCCCGAGAAAAAAAGCAAACCACAACCAAATATTTCATAGGCATTGTATAGTACATATAAGTACTATAATAAGGCTTATTTTTCCTCTATTTCAATTTTTATTATATGCTTTTGTATTCCTAAGGAACAAAACGTGAATTTTAGGGTATAAAGGGTCTTATTTCGCTCATTCTATCCAGAGTAGCAAATGATTTGACTATTTATAGGAGATTGGTGGTGTTTGTAGCCCTAAATACATGTCAGGCCTTTCTCGCAAGACATCTGGAGCCGGGAGGGTTATAGCCGTGGCATCTCTTACAAGTGTGACCCCTTGAAGTAGGGTAAATGTTTCCTAATCTTTCCCCTGCCGGGAAACCGCTGCACCAGAAAGATTATAGAACGTTTTAGAGTGAGGGAATCAAGCGGATATTCCGATTTATGTAAGAGAGTGGCCGTAAATCTCAGGAGATCTTATGATCTAGGATGCAAGGCTTCAGATGCAGTGCTCCATTCTTGAGAGCTTCTTCTTCATCTTTCTCTCTCTCTCTCTCTCTCTTTCTCTCTCTCTCTCTCTCTCTCTCTCTCTCTCTCTCTCTCTCTCTCTCTCTCTCTCTCTCTCTCTCTCTCTCTCTCTCTCTCTCTCTCTCACACACCACACGTAGGTCGATTGCATGATCCGACAAGAGACAGGTATTTAATTGTGGCTTGCAAAGCCCCCTTTCTGGCCAGGGGATAAGGGATAGACTAAGGGTGTTCTGCTTCCCATTGATGTGCTCAATGATTATTTAAAGTTGCATATCCCATTTCATGATTCAAAGTAGAAACATTTTTTTACGGCGTCAAATGGATGTTAATGAAAGCCATCTTTCTCTCTTTTTCAGTTTTCCCTTGAGGGAATAATTCTTCATATCGCCTAAGTAAATAGGCTTTATTACGACCAGTGAGTCGATGTGAGACAGAAAAGCGGGAACCATAGTGAGTAAATAATTGAGTGAATGAATGAGTATGTGAGTGGCTGGGTGAGAGGACGCAACTGAATGAATAAATAGGTGAATAAAAACAGGCAAATGAAAAAAATGCACAAGACAGAGCCACTTGCACAATTGTGTCTCTTTCAATCACAAAGCAACACGCCAGTTGATTGACAGTGGAGAGGCGGGACCAAAGAGCCAGAGCTTAACCCCCGCAAGCACAACTAGGTGAGTACAATTGACAAAACCACACACTAGAAGGTGAAGGGAGTGACAATCGACTTGAGAATGGTCCAGGACGGACCGAAACGTCGTCGTCCCTTCACCTTCTAGTGTGTGGTCTGGTCAACATACTTCAGCCACGTTATTGTGTGACTCATCGTCTGCATAGGTGAGTACAACTAGTTGAGTACGCCACCCAGCGTTGTTCTCCCTCACTCGAGGATATAGAACTAGCAACACACAACTAGCAGCGAGCTCGCTATCCTCTTGTGAGTCATTATACCTTCCAGCTTCGTGAGAGAACAGCAAACACTCTATTTCCTACTGCAGCAACACTCCAACATAATATACTTCGTCCGTGTACAATCAGCACATTCTTATTTCTCGTTGAGTAGCCAACACAATCTACTTCCTTCTTGATGACTTGTGTAAAAGCCAGAAGGGAAATTTACAAATCTTTAAAGTGTTGAAAGGGTTTAAGGCTTTTATAAAGGTTTTAAGGATTTTATGTTTGCTTTGAAACTTGTAATTCCATTATACAGTTTGAATCTCATGTTTACAATTTGAATGTCAAATTTACATTTTGTATCTTAGATTTAAAATTTGTATTTCAAATTTACAATTTGTATTGTAAATTTACAACTTGGAACTATACACTGCAATTTACTGAGTCGGATTTATGTGCATGTATAAAAAAAAATACAATAAAGCCTATACTCGTAACTGAAGGTTGCTGGAATCATTGATGAATAATACATCATGGTATTAAAAAGTTTTGTGTGCATATCAAAGCTTACGTGAGGCAAGCTGGAACAAAAACCTATACAAGAACAGAGTGGTAGTAGTTCTGAGTAGTTCATGTTCTACTTCTTGTGGTATTTAGTGCAGCAGAGTAGTAGTAGGTGTTCATGAGTCTCTGCCCTGGAAACACAAACTGTAACTGTCTCTATTTTCCGCTTGTTACAACTTGTAATAAAGTTGTTACATCTTGGCTTAACGTGTTTATGACGTATTAGAACGTTGTTACAACTTGCTATATTGGTTGTTATAACTGGTTAGGAGGTGTTAAAACTTGTTCGAACGTTGTACCAACGTCGTAGTTTCGGTGTGTGTTTGGCGGGAGGAGACTATGGAGTTGCACTCTGGTTGTCACTCTGGAGAACAAATCTAAATGAACAGCAGAACGAACTAGCAAAATATGTGAATATAAAAAAGACCTTGTATTAGGGAGCCGGTCGGCCGAGCGGACAGCACGCTGGACTTGTGATCCTGTGGTCCTGGGTTCGATCCCAGGCGCCGGCGAGAAACAATGGGCAGAGTTTCTTTCACCCTATGCCCCTGTTACCTAGCAGTAAAAATAGGTACCTGGGTGTTAGTCAGCTGTCACGGGCTGCTTCCTGGGGGTGGAGGCCTGGTCGAGGACCGGGCCGCGGGGACACTAAAAAGCCCCGAAATCATCTCAAGATAACCTCAAGATAACCATGAAAGCTTTACTGCAGTTGCACCATTGTACTGTGTTCAAATGTTCTTACGTTCGCTGTCCAGAACAAGAATGATATAAGATATCGGCCAAGACGATAGCACCGGGCCGGAGAATATAACGAAAGCCATTTTTGGACCACGTACGAAAGTGGGAACAAAGACACGCGTCTAATTAATATTCATGGAATCCTTTCCTAATTACGACATAATTTTCTTGTCCTAGTCTGGCCAGCTGCGTAGCACCATCTTGCCCCTAACTAATCGTTACCTCTGGATTAGCATCACCCTTTCCAAAGTCGTTATCTCTTTAAGAAAATAATTACTTACATCATTTAATACTTTTTGATATAATTTTTTTAATCGTTATTAACTCGACTAAATTTGGATATTATAACCTTGTTTGAATTTTGTCTGTTATGGTCTTTTAAAAATAAAATCGTCTGTCATCAGTTCAGGTTTTATTGCTGTTGTATTCTTGTATTCTGTAGAGTCTATAGAGCCTTGACTGGTGAGGTTCTTTACTATCTTCTTTACTACAGTTAGGGAGGGATTAGGCAAGGATTAGGGGAGGGTGAGGCAAATAGCCCGTTACACACACACACACACACACACACACACACACACACACACACACACACACACATACACAATGTAGATATGATAGAGCCCAGTAGGCTCAGGAATCTGTACACCAGTTGATTGACGGTTGAGAGGCGGGACCAAAGAGCCAGAGCTCAACCCCCGCAAGCACAATTAGGTGAGTACAATTAGGTGAGTACACACACACACACACACACACACACACACACACACACACACACACACACACACACACACACACACACACACACACACACACACGTACTGGCCTGATTTAAATAATGTGCAAATAATTTTACAGGCGAGAATCCTTTCTGAATACTTGCGTTAGTGCGTGCGCTGGGGCGTGCATGCGAGAGTACAAGCGTGCGTGAGTGGGGTACTTGTATAGGTATACATGTGTGTGTGTGCGTGCGTGAGCGGGAAAGTTTACACACAGAGTGAGTGCCGAGTTTACAAAAAAACAAAAACTTAAGATGTCAGACTTCAGTGACATAACTGGTTTTTATTAAAAAAAAATAAAAAGGCTGTTTTACATTTATTAAGCTACATGGCCTGTTTTATTACTCTATATAGCTATATGTTTTGATTTTAAGGATACTTTTTATTGATAAATGTATATTGCTGTTTTTTTAATGCAATTGGAATTTTTAATTCACACGTGGCTGGCTTGTAATTAGTTTTTAATAATACATAACTTTTATATTGAGATACATAGCTGATTTTTATTAATAAAAATTCATGTCTGATTATAGGGAGGATACATACAGTACTGAGTGTTTTTATTGTATTCAGACTAAACACAGATTATTTTTTTAATCCAAATTTTGTTTCATTTTATGTAGTGGAAGTGTTTTTAATGTATACATAGACCTAGAGGCACCTATGTTAGACAGGCACCAGGCTGGGGGGTAACTGTGTTAGACAGGCACCAGGCTGGGGGGTAACTGTGTTAGACAGCCACCAGGCTGGAGGGTAACTGTGTTAGACAGGCACCAGGCTGGAGGGTAACTGTGTTAGACAGGCACCAGGCTGGAGGGTAACTGTGTTAGACAGGCACCAGGCTGGAGGGTAACTGTGTTAGACAGGCACCAGGCTGGGGGGGTAACTGTGTTAGACAGGCACCAGGCTGGGGGCTAACTGTGTTAGACAGGCACCAGGCTGGGGGTAACTGTGTTAGACAGGCACCAGGCTGGAGGGTAACTGTGTTAGACAGGCACCAGGCTGGAGGGTAACTGTGTTAGACAGGCACCAGGCTGGAGGGTAACTGTGTTAGACAGGCACCAGGCTGGAGGGTAACTGTGTTAGACAGGCACCAGGCTGAGGGTAACTGTGTTAGACAGGCACCAGGCTGGAGGGTAACTGTGTTAGACAGCCACCAGGCTGGGGGGTAACTGTGTTAGACAGGCACCAGGCTGGAGGGTAACTGTGTTAGACAGGCACCAGGCTGGAGGGTAACTGTGTTAGACAGGCACCAGGCTGGAGGGTAACTGTGTTAGACAGGCACCAGGCTGGGGGGTAACTGTGTTAGACAGGCACCAGGCTGGGGGGTAACTGTGTTAGACAGGCACCAGGCTGGGGGGTAACTGTGTTAGACAGGCACCAGGCTGGGGGGTAACTGTGTTAGACAGGCACCAGGCTGGAGGGTAACTGTGTTAGACAGTCACCAGGCTGGAGGGTAACTGTGTTAGACAGGCACCAGGCTGGAGGGTAACTGTATTAGACAGGCACCAGGCTGGAGGGTAACTGTGTTAGACAGCCACCAGGCTGGAGGGTAACTGTGTTAGACAGTCACCAGGCTGGAGGGTAACTGTGTTAGACAGGCACCAGGCTGGGAGGTAACTGTGTTAGACAGGCACCAGGCTGGGGGCTAACTGTGTTAGACAGGCACCAGGCTGGGGGGTAACTGTGTTAGACAGGCACCAGGCTGGGGGGTAACTGTGTTAGACAGGCACCAGGCTGGGGGGTAACTATGTTAGACAGGCACCAGGCTGGAGGCTAACTGTGTTAGACAGGCACCTGGCTGGGGGGTAACTGTGTTAGACAGGCACCAGGCTGGGAGTTAACTGTGTTAGACAGCCACCAGGTTGGGGGGTAACTGTGTTAGACAGCCACCAGGCTGGGGGCTAACTGTGTTAGACAGCCACCAGGTTGGGGGGTAACTGTGTTAGACAGCCACCAGGTTGGGGGCTAACTGTGTTAGACAGGCACCAGGTTGGGGGGTAACTGTGTTAGACAGGCACCAGGCTGGGGGGTAACTGTGTTAGACAGGCACCAGGCTGGGGGGAGTATCTGTCTTACAATGGTACCAGGCTGGAGGTACCAGGCTGAAAGTGCCTGGGTAAAGCAGGTACCCCCCCCCCCCTACCATACACCCTGTACCCCTCAAAGCATGTAGCACAGACAGGCAAGTTGCAGGACGCAACACAAATAGACACAGTTAATATTGGCGGATGATCCTGGTAATTCGAACATTATTCTATTCCCTGAGGTGATTCCTGTCCTTTCAGCCGTCTCTCACTCTCCTCTCCTTCCTTGCTTCTATCCTCTCCCTATCCCTCCCTCCCTCTGAGGCAATCCCAGCCCAGTATGAGAAGCGTTATATTACGCAAAATCCACTGGCTTAGTTAATATAACCCAGTCTTTCTTAATCATGACCATGGTGTTATGGGATTATAATTTGCTTGTCACATACCGAGCAGGTTATGCGTTACCGTATTTTGCTTTACCCAAAAGGGAGTTTCTACCGAAAAAAACACACATGTGAATGAACGTATATATATATATCCTTACTAGGAGGGTGGGTAGCCTAGTTTGCCCGAGTCTCTCTCTCTTTCTCTCTCTCTTTCTCTCTCACTCTCTCTCTCCACCTTCCCCCACTCTCCCTCTCCTCCTTTTCTCCTTGCCTCTCTTCAAATATCCTCCCCCCCTTTACCGCGTCTTCTTTCCCTATCGCTGTCTGTCTTTGTCTGTTTGTCTCTTTCTGTGTTTATATCTGTGTGATATGTAGGTTTCTCTCTGTTTTTGTCCTTTCTCTTTGCCCTGGCTGACCCGGTATCTCTGTATGTTTCTTTCTATCTCTCCTTCGATCCCTGTATCTGTCTGTCTGTCTCTGTATATGTCTCTATGTCTGTATATGTCTCTATGTCTGTATATGTCTCTATGTCTGTATCTGTATCTAACTGTGTGCATGTCTCAATATATATATGTCTAAAAAACTGTTTTGAAAATTGGGACTTTAAAATGTTTAGTTCTATAAATTTCGAACTAAATTTTTAGTTCTAAATTTAGAACTAAATTTTTAGTTTTAAAGAACGTCGTGGGGGTCAGAATACGGTACCTTACCGTACCTCAGACTGTTCACCCCAGTAAAGTTCAGTGAGGTTAGGTGGGTGTGTTGGGATCGGCTGTTTTAGTACTCCGTATTTTGTACGTTGTGGTCACTCGAGAGAACGAGGTGGTTTAAGTCCATTAGGCCTTCCCCGAAGGCTGAATCACTTCATTTCCTCCTGTTAAACGATATGATAAGGAAACATTGTTCTGCAAATTAAATAATATCTAGTGAACAATTTCCTGAAATGCATCCTCCCAGCAAGCATAAGAAATATTGCCGGAACAACCGTGGACATTTTCAAGAGGAAACTAGATTTATTCCTCCAAGGAATGCCGGACCAACCGGGCTGTGGTGGGTATGTGGGCCTGCGGGCCGCTCCAAGCACCAGCCTGGTGGACCAAACTCTCACAAGTCAAGCCTGGCCTCGGGCCGGGCTTGGGGAGTAGAAGAACTCCCAGAACCCCATCAACCAGGTATCAACCAGGCATTACAAACATCTAGACGCTTGTATGACAGCGTATTTGCGTGCATGTGTGCGTGTATGTGTGAGTGCGTGGTGAGCCTCTATGCACGGCCGTGCACTGACAACTTCTCATTACACATTAAAATAACATTTATATTGTTACAATAAAATTATTGTAATAATAAAATTATTGAAACAGTATATTAACCTTCCCAATTACAAAGACCTGCCCCCTGTACCAACAATTACAAAGACCTCCCCCTGTACCAACAATTACAAAGACCTCCCCCTGTACCAACAATTACAAAGACCTGCCCCCTGTACCAACAATTACAAAGACCTCCCCCTGTACCAACAATTACAAAGACCTGCCCCCTGTACCAACAATTACAAAGACCTCCCCCTGTACCAACAATTACAAAGACCTGCCCCCTGTACCAACAATTACAAAGACCTGCCCCCTGTACCAACAATAACAAACACCGCCCCCCTCCCATGTAACAACAATTAGAGTGGCGGTCAAGTCCACCGAATAATTACAAAAGAAATTTCTCATAATTCACTCGCAGTTTTTCCCCTCATCTGGGCCTCCACTGGTGGGACTTCCTAGCACTGTTTTCCCCCAGAATCGTCAGCAAACAGGATATTAGCGTTAATCCATCACCATTATCATCTTAACGCCTCTATCCTTTCCTCAACGACCTTTCTGGTTCGTAACTATCGTCAATTAAGGAGCCTAACAAGGTCTTGTTGGTATGTAAAACACAGTTGCTATCTCAATAGACAGGAAGACAAAAGGGACAGACAGATGGAAAGAAAAGCGGATAAAGGTATGAACAGAAAGTGCTAAGCCAGTATGGCTATGTAGCACTTGCAAAGGAGACGAGCTCTAGAGGCTTAGATATGAAGAACATGAGAATATGAGAACAGTGTCCCAATCACTTGGACTAACGGGGTTCGAACCCCGACCCTGCAATAACCAAGGACGCCCCTCTACTGACCAGCTCGTGTGGTTGGGGATACAACAACTGCTCGTCGCTGGAACACAACCGTCCACATCACAGTCACTACGGTAAACATCTTTATTGAAGTTCCTCTACGAATACTTGCAATTATTTGCTATCGAAAATGTGGCCATTTGGTTACTGTGTGGCGATATATAGACGCAATCTTAAGTGTCCTCCACGAGCAGGGTAGGAAAAGTTTAGATTGGTTGGGTTGAATTGGGTTTGGTTGCGTTGGGTTGAGAAATCAACCACAGGTGGCGACTGAAAAATGTAAAGCAGCCACAGTTATAATGTTGTATTATAATTAACACGGATAGGGCTATAGTGTACATTTATTACTCTTGGGCATAGTTAGAGAACTGATACACCAGTTGGTTATTGGTTGAGGCGGTGGTGGTGGGCGGGGCTGACCAAGGTGGAGGTGAGGAAAACGGTGAAATTAAAGAAAACATTCATATACTCAAGTCATCATTAAATAATGTCATCAAATAATTACAGAATTCAGACCCCACAGGATAAACAATCACAATCAAAACATATAGGATATACTGCAATACGATATATATATATATATATATATATATATATATATATATATATATATATATATATATATATATATATATATATATATATATATATATATATATATATATATATATCGTATTTGCAGTATAACTGCAATACGGGTATCGCAGAGATACTTCAATATGCAGATATATCTGCAATATATGGGTATTGATTATAGTAATTTTGGGGGATTTTCTGCTTCTCCCAAGTTGTTGAGTGTTTGTTAAAGTTAGGGTGATATCCTTGAGTGTGTTCTTCATTGTGTCTTCATCAATGCTTCTGTTCTTGCGTCCCTCTCGTATTCCCACTACATTTAGTACTACCATCAGCCATCCTCTCGCTGGTTCTTAATTCCAGTTCTCTTCTTTCTCGCTTTCTCAGACTCACTCCACTTCACGCCTCATATTCAAATCTTCACCTCTCTCTCTCTCTCTCTCTCTCTCTCTCTCTCTCTCTCTCTCTCTCTCTCTCTCTCTCTCTCTCTCTCTCTCTCTCTCTCTCTCTCTCTCTCTCTCACGCTATTCCATTCCACCTCTTCGTCTTTCCCTCACTCCTCCCTCTCACTACGCAAGCCTACCCACACACCTCACCTCATTGGTATTCTAGTGGACAATCTCCACGACCATTTCATCAACAGTGCAGATCCGTCTACCGCAGCCTCTTTCCCTCTGGAGCCGGTCACTCGCCTGGGGTGAAGAGAATCTTTCCTCTCTCTCTCTCTCTCTCTCTCTCTCTCTCTCTCTCTCTCTCTCTCTCTCTCTCTCTCTCTCTCTCTCTCTCTCTCTCTCTCTCTCTCTAACTTTCGTACTCTATATGTCCTGATTCTCACACTTTCTCACTCTCCCCACTGCTGAAATCTTCTCTCACGCTCAGAACCTTGATTTATAATTTCATCTTCACTGCCTCACCGTCTCCCTGATCTTCACACTTATGGTGACACTCTCCCTTCCTCCCAACTACTTGGGCCGGACGATAGAGTGACGGTCTCGCTTCATGCAGGTTGGCGTTCAAACCCTGACTGTCCAAGTGGTTGGGCACCATTCCTTACCCCCGTCCTATCCCAAATCCTTATTCTGATCCCCTTCTGGGTGCTATACAGTCGTAATGGCTTGGCCCTTGCTCCTAATATTTCCCTCCCCCTCACCTGCTGCCTCACTCTTCCGTTGTGGTATTAACCGTATTTATTTCACTGTCCTCTCTCCTCGCTTTTCATCTCTGGTTCCTTGGCAGAAATTTTTCGCTACATTACAAGGTTTTATATGATAAAATTCTGTCTCTCTCTCTCCTCTCTCTCTGTCTCCAGCCTTATCCTTACCTCTGGTCCAGGTTGCTGCAGGCCCGGGCTCCCACCTGTGCCACGTGTCATAAGTTAAGACGGTAAAAACCACCTTCCTCCTTCCCGACTTATCATTCCCCAGGCGGCCTTGGCAGCGAGTGTGCCTCGGCCTCTAAATCTTACCGCACTCAAAACGCCTCGCTCAAGGTGAGGATGTTATTTTAAACGTCAAATTTCTCCCCCGTGCCTTCGTGGACGGATGCTGCTGATATTCGGTAATGTTTGGGACAGCGATAGGTGTCGTAAGGTTAGACTGTGGAACTCTTAAACAAGTCATAGGGTCAATATTGTCATTTTGGCGGCGACTGCTTGCCTGGCGGCGTGGGTTTTAAATATGCGGAACGTGTTTCGGGCTTGAGAACTAGATTCCGGTTTCTCGCAATAGGATGTTCGCTTTTTGCTGAGAGAGCATCGGGACAAGGTGGATTCAGTTGTCGCTCACTGGTACAACTTGAGTTCATTTTAACAGATTTCGGCTCAAGTTATGTATATTGGAGTGGCTTGTTAGGCACTCAAGCACAAGTGACTAAAGTAATTATACAATGCTAACAAGCATTCATAGATTCTCGTCTGTGTAACATAGATAAAACACTTCAATCACCTCTGCTTGAGTGCTCAACGATCGACTATACTGCAGTTAGAACAGGCTTCTAGCCCTGTCGGAATTGTTTGATGCAAAAGTAAACAATTGTATTTCATCCATGTTTCACAGCTAGTGGATATTTTAAGTACCAATTCATATTAGCCGTTACGAGGTACTTAAGACACCCGACGCCGTTGTCTTCAGTCTTTATTCTTCTTTACTTCATCACTAAAGGAGAAATACGACCAACTAAAATCGATTTTTATTGCACTCTGTCGCCCCACTTAGCATACTCACCCCTCGCTATCACAAGATAACATAATACCTCTCCCAGATTGAAAGATTTGTTATGTCGTTAGGATGGGTTTTGACGGTGTAAGCTGATTGTGAACCGATGACAACCTGAATGTACAGTGTGACTATTTTCTGCATACCTGAGTGCTGCTTTGACTGGGAAACCCAGCTTTCATTTAGTGGAATAGGGAGGCAATGTCTCTATGAAATCGAATTGGAGGGAAGATTTCAGTTAGAAAAGGGGCCGCACTGTCTCGTGATGGATTTGCACGTTCAGTCAAGAGTGCATTTATTGGGTTTGGAGTTGGGGTTAAATCATATCGACCTCTGGAGAAGTATTAATGTCGTCACAGTACCTTATTGACTAGCTAACAAGTATACATTTGTTCTGAATAAAGTTTAGGACTAAAGTACACTCTCATAAACCCACCGAGAAGTAGGGGCTGTACCCCTATGTAAACTGTGTACATTGTTAGGGCTACCCGACCTTTACTGCACCTCTTACTGTATGTAAACTATTGTGTGTCTACCATAAACACGGTTGAGATCATTGTCACTCGGAGTTCAGCAACGAAAAGCAAAAATTTCTGATATATTGAGATAAACACCTCAAAGGAAGGCAGCCGAGAAATTGTCCATTTTATGTTCTTTTTGGCGTTCTAATGGTTTTCACAAGACAAAGAACTTCGCCCTGTATTTATATGCAAAGTGGAAAATGTGCATTGAATTTTGATAGGATTATTATTCATATAGGGATGCCTTTTATACTGTTACTTAAATATTTGGAAATAATTAATATACACACTAAAGCGAAAAGAAATATATATAAAAAATATCGAGAGTAAGCCATTATCAAGCAATGAATAGTGATATGTTATTCGTCCTGTAGTCTTGATCATGCCTAAGTTGCAGCCTCAGCTCGTTATTCGCACCTCCCTTGCACGTTGCCTCTCTTCATTAGCGATGAACATAGCTGGAGTAGGATGGGTTCCCTGGAAACACAAACCGAAACTGTTTCTATTTTCCGCTTGTTACAACTTGTAATAAAGTTGTTACATCTTGGCTTAACGTGTTTATGACGTATTAGAACGTTGTTACAACTTGCTATATTGGTTGTTATAACTGGTTAGGAGGTGTTAAAATTCGTTGGAACGTTGTACCAACGTTGTAGTTTCGCTGTGTGTTTGGCGGGTTAGACACCTTACCCATATATCTGACAAGAAGGAAGTGACAACGTTTCGGTTCCTCCTGGACCATTATCAAGTCGAGTAAAGAAAAATTGAGGGAGAGTCAATATATCAGGAATGAATGTGAGGCAAAAAGCGATAAGGCAAGATTCAGACCACGATACCGAGTAAACATGTGAATAATGCAAACTGCAGAAGGCCTAATGGCAAAGAGAAAGAGGTAAAATGCAAACAAAAACAGAACGGAACAGAAAATAAATAAGGAGAAGCAGGAGGGGCACAATGCAAAGGCAGATTACGTTTGTTAAGAAGGTTTGAATATTAAATTATGTGGAGGGTAGTTATAAGGGTACGCTGCGAAACTATATTTTTGGGTGTAGCAAGAGCATTGCAAAGTAAGGCTTTCCAGTTCGAATGTAGCAAAAACGGCACAGAATTGAGCTTTCCAGAAGGCCATGATACTAAATGCTTATGTACTTTGTGTAACTGAAGTAAACATCCCCCACTAAGCATTATTGAGCCTGCCACGATTCTTTAAAATTTCGTGTTTAAGTTTTCTATACAAAACCTTGTACACAAATGTATAGATACCTATTAGTCTTCACGCAGCAACGGGGTCATAAAATTAATATTTCCAGTCGAGAGAAAGAATTAGGTTCAGGAAGAGGTGGCAACTCATTCAAGAGTAAGAGGTATAACTCTACCTCTTACTCCTTCACCGTGCTCCTTGATCCTTCACATCTTATTACCTGTCAAAGATGCTGTTTCGCTTATCTCGATCCCTCGTATAAGATGCTGCTCCAATAGTCTCTATCCCCAGTGTAAACAGAGGAACTTTAAGACATCCTATTTACTGAATCAACAAATGTCTGCTTCCGCGAATTCCCGCTGAAGGCATTCTTCTTGCTGTCAGAGTAAGCAGACAGGACATATCCGCGTTCCGGTGAGTACCGTGCAGCTGGTGCTCTCCCGTCCAGACCCCACAGCATCTTACGTCAGAACTTGGGTAAACACCGAGGAGACACTAACTGGTCACGAGACACTCCAGGATATATATGGGGGGTCCTTCTTGGAATGTTGGAGTGAGATAAGAATTCCCGAGAGTGCCTGGGTAAAATGAGGTCCTCAGCATTTTACGAGACAGACTGTAGAGACTTGGAGAGGTTCAGAGGTGGGCGAAGGGAAGATGGAGCGTCTAGTGTGTTGACATACGAGGTCACAATGGACCATTGAAGCCTGAAAAGACTCTGAAGGTCTAGAAAGACTCTGATGG
Source organism: Procambarus clarkii (assembly GCF_040958095.1). Classification (NCBI taxonomy): domain Eukaryota; kingdom Metazoa; phylum Arthropoda; class Malacostraca; order Decapoda; family Cambaridae; genus Procambarus; species Procambarus clarkii. The sequence continues at coordinate 22,669,057 of NC_091211.1, forward strand.
CCTTGAAGGACTCGTAATTAAGGACTGTAATACCTCTGTGCACCTTGAAGGAACCATGAGGCCTTGAAGGTGCTATAAGGTCTTGAAGAAGCCATAAGACTTTGAAGGAGCCACAAGGCATTGAAGGAGACATAAGGCCTAGAAGATGTTATGTATACATTGGGATTGTTTTTAGGGCGGGGGAAGGCCAATATATTTAAATGTTTTAATAATATGCTTTTTCAGCTTCGAAGTCTTATAACAGCATTGAACCAATAATAGTGGTAAAGTATAAGGGGAATGTTGGATTTGGGTCAACATCTAAGCAGGTCATTCACCATATTGTTTTGTTATTCACAACATTCACAAGAATAATAGAGTCATTCCTGACTCTCTCATAAAAGTGGACACACTGAACCCATTCTCTGTTTTATATAAAATAATAATGATAATATATGCCAACTGGTCTGATCATTTAATAACTACAGACATGTGAGACACAGAAGGTAATGAGCCACATATTTTATGGGACACCCTGTTTATTTAATGATCTAGAGACCTTCGGGACACCCTATGAATATATTAAGCTAGTGACTTATGTGGCACCCTGTGAATATAATTATATTTATTGTTGATGATCATTATAGATAATGTAACATCCCTGCAATGCCGGAAATTATATGATAATTATGAGTCAGGATATTCTTAGTATGTGACTGATTCACTCTCTCTCTCTCTCTCTCTCTCTCTCTCTCTCTCTCTCTCTCTCTCTGTTTCCCCCCTTTTTACAAGAATAACTAGAGCACTGTAACAAACAAATTTAATGACGTATTTGAGCACAAACAATTAGCACGAGTCTGTCTGTAAGATCCCAAGTGGTTGGCCTTGTTGCCTCAATAATTAACGTGCATTGTTCCTACGAGTGGCAGTCCTCTGGCCCTCTCTGCTGTCAACACCAAAGGCACAGTGCCAGTAATTATTAGTACTTTTTAAGTTCGCTTTTTCAGCATTAATGAGCGTCTCGTTTGGTGAGGTACATGAATTATGTTTAATGATGTGTGCATGAATTGTTTGTTTATTTTTGGAACTTGGGAATTGTGTGTGTGTGTGTGTGTGTGTGTGTGTGTGTGTGTGTGTGTGTGTGTGTGTGTGTGTGTGTGTGTGTGTGTGTGTGTGTGTATTGTGTGTGTTGGGATTCATATGAATAGTGTTTGATAGGTTTCTGCTTAAATATATTACACACAAATAGGAAGGATTCTTGAGTTAAGAATTGCTTTTTTTTTTTTGGTTATAATATTTTTCTATTTTTTGTTCATGGTCACTATTTTTAAATCAATAATGTCAGTTCAGTGCTGAATAATTTTGGGGTTTGAGTCATGTTTGGAGATGATCTTAGGACAAAAGCGGACTTCAAGAATTAATTAGACAAATTCCTGCAGAAAATGACGGACCAACCGGGTTGTAATGGATAGGAGGGTCTGGGGGCCTCTCCAAGTAACAGCCTTCTTGATCAAGCTATGACGCGTTTTGCCTAGCCTCAGGCAGAGCTTGTGGAGTAGTATATATATATATATATATATATATATATATATATATATATATATATATATATATATATATATATATATATATATATATATATATATATGTCGTACCTAGTAGCCAGAATGCACTTCTCGGCCTACTATGCAAGGCCTGATTTGCCTAATAAGCCTAGTTTTCCTCAATTAATATATTTTCTCTAATTTTTTTCTTATGAATTGATAAAGCTACCTATTTCATTATGTATGAGGTCAATTTTTTTTATTGGAGTTAAAATTAACGTAGATATATGACCGAACCTAACCAACCCTACCTAACCTAACCTAACCTATCCTTATAGGTTAGGTTAGGTTAGGTAGCCGAAAAAGTTAGGTTAGGTTAGGTTAGGTAGGTTAGGTAGTCGAAAAACAATTAATTAATGAAAACTTGGCTTATTAGGCAAATCACTCCTTCTGAAGATGTATTAATATACGAAAGTACTTAAGGAAATTCCTGTTTCATTTTTCCTCCGTGGTCTGACATTGTCACATTTTTAATCACGTGTTTATTTTCGTGATATACACATATATATATATATATATATATATATATATATATATATATATATATATATATATATATATATATATATATATATATATATATATATATATACTAAAGTGAGACCAAACTGTGTGTCCTTGTAGAGGCGAAATATTTCTCCCGCGTCAGCTGGGCGAGACTGCCTCGTTAGACGCCTGTCGCCTCCTCCCTACCATTCTAAATAGCCGGACACGGAAGCTTTTCAACGTGGGAGCGCAGAAACAGAAGCAGGTGGCCTGGGCACACCTTTCTGAGCACCGTCGCCAGAATGTCACCAAATGCATGACAATTAGCCAATACCAAACCCCGGCACTCTTTATCTTATTAATATTCGGAATATTAGATTTATATATATATATATATATATATATATATATATATATATATATATATATATATATATATATATATATATATATATATTTTTAAGAATAGTAATTTTGTTTTTTTCATGACTGTGTCTTTTTGCTATTTTGTATCTCTCTCTCTTTGCATGTTCTAGTGTTGATACGCGTATGACACTCTTTGTGCCAGATTCTCTTGCTCTATTTCACTCTTGTTTCGTTACGTTATTCAACAAAAGTAGGACTGTTGTGCTCGGGCTGTTAAAGTTTCACCAGAAATCATACGAATATTTTACATTCGCTTAGTAATGTATTTGTTGATGTTGCACTCTTTGTTGTATTAATACAATCATGCATATTGATGTTGCCCCCTTAGTTGATGTATCTGTGGGGGGGGGGGTGTAATTACACCTTGGTGTACTGTAGCTACGAAGTTATAAGTATATTTCCTCCATTTCCACTTTGTGCATTTCTTTCTTCTTCTCGCTATATATAAATACTAGGAGGGGGTACCCGGCTGTGCTCGGGTCTCTTCCTTCCCTCCTTCTCCCTCTTCTATCCCTCTTCCACCATTGTTTTCTTCCCTTTTTCTCTCTTCCCTTTTTCTCTCTTCCCTCTCAGAAAATGTAATAACTTCATGGAAAACACAACATATATTTCAGGCTTAACTTCATGAAAACCGCATTAGGAGCCTCTATAAATGTCTATAGATCTCAAAGCATTTCAATTGAGCAGACACCAACAGAGTTTCTTTCACCCTATGCCCCTGTTACCTAGCAGTAAAATAGGTACCTGGGTGTTAGTCAGCTGTCACGGGCTGCTTCCTGGGGGTGGAGGCCTGGTCGAGGACCGGGCCGCGGGGACACTAAAGAAGCCCCGAAATCATCTCAAGATAACCTCAAGATAACCCCTATCCAACATGATTGGTTTTGTTAAGTTAGTAACCTAAGAAGAACATAAGAATAAAGGTAACTGCAGAGGGCCTATTGGCCTATACGAGGCAGCTCCTATTTATAACCATCCAATCCCACTCATATAATTGAGAGTACAAGACCTAGAGAGTTAGTTGGAGGCCCCTTGAGTAAGGCCTCCAACCACGAACAGACATTTTTTGTTGATATATATTATCTCCTTCCTATCCTTCCATTCCATTTCTGTCTACTCACTATATTCCTTCCCTTTACCTCCTTCCTTCCTTCCTCTCCCTTTACTACAGTTCGTACTCACACACAGTTCACCTCCTCCTCTCGACGCTCTCAGTGGCAGGAGATACAGGCAATTATGGAGGAGGCACAAAGGGACGCCTCTCAGACGCTGGTAGGGATATGCAATAACCTGGCCAGCAGCTCCCTAGTCCCCTGGAATTAAGTGACAGCTGCGCATAAATTGCCATTGTTCCGGAAATCATTTGTGGGAATCATGAGCGGGGTTTTTTTTTCCTCCTCGGGAGAGAAAACATTTTTTTGTTGTATAATTCCTCATCACGTCCTGTCGTGGCTGGGGCGCAGGTATCGGGTGTCAGGGTATCAGGTGTCTGGGTATCAGGTGTCTGGGTATCAGGTGTCTGGGTATCAGGTGTCTGGGTATCAGGTGCGTATAGGTGTCAAGTATATTGGGTTCATCTGACGTCCCTTGCTAATGTTTTGTTTAAGCTAAGAGATAATTATAACTTGCAATGGGAGCTTTTTTTCTGAATGAACATCTTTACTTTTAGTAGGCAAAAAAAAAAAAAAAAACACACTTGTCCGATCTCTCTCTCTCTCTCTCTCTCTCTCTCTCTCTCTCTCTCTCTCTCTCTCTCTCTCTCTCTCTCTCTCTCTCTCTCTCTCTCTCTCTCTCTCTCTCTTTCTCTCTCTCTCTCTCGCTACAAATGTTGTCCTCATCTCTCCTCTCTTGAGTTCATGACCCAAGAGCTGTCTCGTATGGGGAGTTGTTCAGTTCATCCATGCTCACAGCTTGGTGTCGTCAAAGGTGTCAAGCAGTATTGCCATTTTCCTTCCTATAATGGTCGCGAACCAGCTGCTAAAATAGCAAAGTGTTCCCTTGAAAGGGTTTTACTAGAGCTGATATTCGTTACCATTTGATAAGCAAATTTCGTTGTAAGAACGGCCATGAACGCGACAATATCACCATTAATTTGCTTCACTGCTTCGAGCGCTCACTGGAGATAATGTTCGTTAGCATAAACTAAGCTCTGCTTCGTTATTGGGTCAGCCTTGAACGAGACAATGTCAGCAGTAACGTGATTCAGGTAATTTGAACGTTCAATGCGCATTTGTACTAATCGTTATTAATATATCCTTTGATAAGATTTGCAAGCGGAAATATGCAGCTTGAATCTAGTTTTCTTTCTCATTGTAACAACGTTACAATGAGAAACGTTACAACGTTACAACGTTACAATCGAGGATTATCTTGGCCTAATATATCGCTGATCATATACGCGAAATATATCACAATTCGTATGTGCCTTGGTATGTTTTTTTGTTTTTTGTTTTGAACGAATATTATGAAAGTTTCTCTTGTATCGAGAAAGCGAAAATAATATTTGTTAAATTCTTCAGATTTTTACAGCATGCGGCAATATCGTGTTAATAATCTCATAATGTTAGATTTTTCGGAAGTATGATTGCGATGTTAATTAATAGTGCAATTATTGTATGATAATGCAATCACATTTTTATCTGATGATAATGTTGTTACTAAATTAGTATTATATAGGCGTAGGATTACACTTTTCTTCTTGACGATTGGGCAGCATTCCCTCTCACTAGGCCTTCCTCAAATCCTTATCCTGATCCCTTTTTTCCAATAGGTATACTAATGGTTCGGGGAGGGAGGGAATTGTCAGGGTAGAGCGCTAAGCCATTACGACTATATAACACTGGAAAGGGGTCAGGATAAGGATATGGGATGGGACGTGGGAAAGGAATGGTACCCAACCACTTGGACGGTCGGGGATTGAACGCCGACCTGCATGACGCGAGACTAGTGGCTCGGGGGTTTATCCTGATAGTCCCCTTCCCTTTTCGGCAAACACACAGCGAAACTACAACATTGCTACAGTGTTTGAACAAGTTTTAACACCTAACAAGTTGTAACAACGTTCTAATGCGTCACAAAAATAACGTTTTAACAAGATGTAACAACTTTATTACAAGTTGTAACAAGGGAAATTATAGGGACAGTTACGGTGTGTGTGTTTGCAGGGTTAATTCATCCTTCTTGGAATATTAATTTAATTGAATTGACCAAATGCCATAATTTTTATTTGTCCTAATGACGATCTATAGATCACTGGTTATTAACAGCAATGAGACTAATCAGCGTTTTTTTTGGGGGGAGGGGAGGGGGGGATAGTTAATAATTGTATATTCCCGAATTGGGCAAAAACTCAGGTATGGGGTAAGGGGGCTGGAACAAAGCCTTTGCGCTACGCGAAGCCATTTGCGAATTTCCGCGCTAACAACATGTATCACCCAAACTTTCGCACTAACTGCAACTTTAGGCGGGTTAAATTCCTTGTCAAAACTTGTGGTAGGGCGATAAATATATCACGAGACCCTACACGGCTGGTTGCCTCAGTCGACAAGTTGAACAACTTGGCCCAGACATGGCTAAGTTGGACCCAGCTTGGCATTCTACCTGCACCCATGTCCCCCTTCTTCTCCTTAAATTAAATACCCCCTTCCTCGCCTTTCCCTCCCCTTCTTAATCACCCCCCCCCACCCACCCCAAAAAAGAAAATCACCCCTTCCTTTCTCTTCCCTAATATCTAACAACCCTGGTTCGCTGCAATTGAATGGCTTTTCCACTTGATGGTTGCAAGGTAAGGCCACTTTTGCAGTTTTCTTTTGAGCAAAATGGGCTTTGCTGTCAGGATAAAATAAATGGGTACTTGGGAAGTGATTTTTGGGCAATAAGATGCTATATATAATCACTGTGGATGAGCATTTTCTCTTCTAATTATCTTTTATTGATCACTGAAAGAGTAACATATATATTTTTTGAGTGTTTCATTGGCTTCACATTCATACATCAGGTTCCCATACTGACACCGAGTGGCCGGATAATCGCAACCACGTGGCCGGATACTGCCACCAAGTGGCCGGATACTCGCACCGATAAACCTACGTCATTATCTAGTGCATTTACAGTGATAGTCCAGGACAATGTTCAGGACTAAATTATTCTTACTGGACGATCACTAATCTATATTGTGCTTCCCTTAATAACCTTCCCAGAAGTTAACACAAGCCTTAAACCCAACACCAAACCTGCTGGTTGATCAGGGAGCTTTTTGGTGACGACCTTAATAACCCTCCAGCTGCCTCAAGCAAAAAGCCAACCCAATACAGTTGCCACTGTGTAAGTAACGCTAATATATCAGACACATACCAACGAGCCAGGGGAGTAACGCAGGTGTCCACCAATTAAGAGCGTTAACATTTTGGGAGCAGCAAGCGCTGCCGCGGCTTGCCACACATGAAACGAAATTTGTATTGCTGTTTTGAAATAGTGAAATTGCAGCTCGTTTTTCAGTTGCATGAAATTGAATGCGTGTTGTGAGGGGAAATTGTGAAGAGTTTCCGGTGATCTCGACCGTGGCAATGCTGTCAGTAGCACGAATCTGCCAGTGTATACTAGATTAAATAATAGACAACACAATCAACAAGTTTTTGCATTTGACTTTAGTACCCAAACACAATATAGTATCTAGGTGTATTACATACATACATACATACATACATACATACATACATACATACATACATACATACATACATACATACATATCAATGTGTGTGTGTATGGGTGATGTGTGTGTTCATCCATTTTTACCATCCGATCGTCGAACTCACAAGCACCTGAGTGGAAGACCACTGGTATTCAACTGGGAGTACCCAGGTGAATACCAGTGGCGTGGTACCCATGTGGTTTTGATCATGTCGTGGCCTTAGACAACTAGGTCATGACAGAGTCAAAATGATTGCAACTTAGGATTCTACTGAACCCTATAGGGTTCCTGAGGCTTCCCCTGAAGCCGAATCAGGTTGTTTTAGATTCAACACAAAAGTGCAACAAAAGTGCCAAGTATAGAGAACAAAAGTGCCAAGTATAGAGAACAAAAGTGCCAAGTATAGAGAACAAAAGTGCCAAGTATAGAGGGTTACGGTGAGCCCGTAGTGGACTTTTACCGAATCAGGGTTTCACACAATCACCCCTTACACCATCCCACCAATACACGCTGGCTTTTTTATCCAGGAATTCTATCTCTAACGCTTCCTCTTCAATTCACAGAGATATCCCACTAACGTTAAGTATCAATGAGAAATCAGTAGGATTTTTTCTCACTGATACATCACGTTAATATGATTTATCTGTGCAAGCCGCGGGAACTATAATAAATGATTTATGGGTTGAAACTATCGATTTTACAAAGGTTTCCCCTCTACATAGGTTCATTCATTCATATTATTTTAATATTAACAATTTCAATTAAACCTTTTGTATAATACAGTACGGCATATATACTATATTCAATATAACAACCCTACATATTATACATCCCCACCTCGTCCCCATGCACTCAGAGAACACCCCCCCCCCCCTACACTCTCTCCCTCTTACAGAATATACACTTCTCCGAATCCCGTCCCACAAACAAATTTCTAAGTCAGGTTTCATAGTCGGATCAGGAACCAACTTGTACATAAAATTACTTTTGCTGAGAGTGCTGTCCCTGCGTGTGTGTGTGTACATGCGTGTGCATAGTGAAGTGCGTACATAAGTGCGTGTATAGGTGAACATTTGCGTGGATGGATATTCAAGTTCGTATATGGTTGAACACTTGAGTGCATGTGGATATTTGTGCCAATGGATGCACATGGTCGTGAATGGATATACACAAGAATGAAAAACAAGAATGTGTGCTTTTTCACATATGCTTGTAAGCATACGTGCCTGTAAACAGGTGTATGCCTAAGAGCTCCACTCTACTTCTGTCTGTGTCAGCCTCATTTCCTCTCTCACTCTCTCTCTCCCTCACTTTCACTCTCTCTCTCCCTCACTTTCACTCTCTCATTATGACGCCTATTATCAGCTCGAGAGCTTTCCTTTCCCCATGGCTTATGGTATGCCTTACGCTATTGAATTTTCCTGGAACACAACCTGCCAATCAATTTACTCCCAGGACTCCAATTACGGCTGGGTGAACAGGGGCGAACAGTTAATGGTTTGGTTCACAGTCAGTCCTAACAGGTTTCTATATTGGGAATGAGAGGTGACAGCCAAGAGCCATAACTCCTCCCCACACAAATATAATTAGGTGAATACATACAAACTATTATAAATATTATATATATATATATATATATATATATATATATATATATATATATATATATATATATATATATATATATATATAGTGAAGCGAGAGTGGTATTGAACGATAGGATATATATATATATATAATATATATATATATATATATATATATATATATATATATATATATATATATATATATATATATATATATATATATATATATAAGCCTATACTTGCATAAACAACAAGTGAAGATTAACAATCTTTGGACAACACCCACCAGTGGGCCTCGAACCCAGAAAGCACAACTACCTTCCAGTAGCTGCCATAACTAGTACGCCTTAACCCACTACACCATCAGACCCTACAAAAGAAGTAGAGACTTCGAGATATATATACACCTCAAATATCTCCACTTTCCGAGGGCACTAGACAAGTGAGAGGTTACTATGCGTTTTTCATCAAGCCACTGTTAATGTGAGACCCACTGTGGTGGGTGTTGTCCAAAGATTATATATATATATATATATATATATATATATATATATATATATATATATATATATATATATATATATATATATATATAATTTCCTAGTTTCAATTTCCTTTCAGAGAAA
>NC_091211.1:22683456-22710956 GCF_040958095.1 Procambarus clarkii
TCCTTGTCCTCATATCCCAGCTACTTCTCCGCATATCCCGGCTCCTTGTCCTTGTATCCCAGCTCATTTTTCTCATATCCCTTCCATGTGCTATATATCCCGATCTCACGACTCGACAAACGTCAAATTTGAAGTGGATATGCGTGACCAAAAGCGTACGAACCTGTCGCATCAATATTATGGTATTTATACCACTGACGCCGTGAACTCTAAACGTCAAAGGAGCGACGCATTAAGTGTGAGGACAGGGGGTTACCTTGAAAGCCGAGTTGAGTTGCGAACTTGAGAACTTAGCAGCAACACACACCGCTCTCTTGCACCACCGGTTGAGCCAATTTCAACTTGGAATTCAAGTTCTAAGTCCTCAGTTGCAATTGCAATCAAAGTTATTGAGAGTCGGAGACCAAGAACTTTGTTGACACGGGTATTAGGACACGTGTAACTTCTGTAGGGTGAGTGAAGGGGGGAAAGGGATATCACCTGCGATATCATTACAAGTGCCTTTAAGAGAACGTAGATTATTGTAAATTGAGTAAAATGTGTGGAAATGGGGCGGTGGAAAGGGTGATGGATACAAAGTGTGTGTGTGTAATGGGAGGGGCATAATAGTGGCAGGTTAATTGGGGCTTTGATGTGCTATAGTGGTAATTTGTTGGGCAAATATGTTAAAGCTATAATTTGTCTGAAAATTTGTTTATAAGAACTATTAAGGGTACGTATTGAAGTGTATGTGTGTGTGTGTGTGTGTGTGTGTGTGTGTGTGTGTGTGTGTGTGTGTGTGTGTGTGTGTGTGTGTACTCACCTAGTTGTGAGTTTGTGTGTGTGTGTGTGTGTGTGTGTGTGTATAATTACCAAAGTGTCGTTACAGGATGAGAGCTACACTCGTGTTGTCCCGTCCATCATCTCTTCTCTCTAAGATGGCAGATAGAGACTCGCTTTCTCAGCTCCAACACTCATTGCATGGCATTTACTTTGGTTCAACTCAAACAGCCCTCAGTGGATGACTCGCATGATATGCCCAAAGCATCTTGTAGCATCTTGAATTCATCTTCCATGTCAATTGTCCTGTATCAGTTATACATCATCCACAGATACTGAATAGTAGGACTATTTTTTTTTATCTTCCAGTAGACCACTAGCATACTCAGGAATGAGTATATATCTTGAGACTGGTCCTTCAGACCTAATTTTGTTTATAGATTTATACATTGACTTTTTCCCATCATAATTCTTTGCCTATTATCAAGTCTCCTTTATCCACTGGCTTACAATTCTTCGATCAAAACAACGTGGTTTTCTGTATCTACTGTGTAATAAATTATTTAACAGTAACAAACCAATTGACAAGGAACAGTCAATTAAAAATCAAATGACGCCAAATGGGTTTCTTTCTAATTAGCCTAGAGGGTTAATTGGCTTAACTAATTGGCTAAGTGTCGAGCAACCGAGGAAAAAATGACTCCAAAACAAGGTCAATTAATTGGGACAATCCCATGTTGTTTACAATGTCAGAATCTCACACAGTACAATCACATTATTAATAAAACTTACTTTAACAAGACACATGGTTCAGGTCTCTTTGTTAATCAACACCAATGCGCACCACTGAGTCTAAATTCTGGGTACTCGATTCATCATACACAGAAAGAACGCTCTAAAGAGGCTCCTAGTTACAACATAGGACAAAGAGGCTCCTAGCTACAACATAGGACAAAGAGGCTCCTAGCTATAACATAGGACAAAGAGGCTCCTAGCTACAACATAGGACAAAGAGGCTCCTAGCTACAACATAGGACAAAGAGGCTCCTAGCTATAACATAGGACAAAGAGGCTCCTAGCTACAACATAGGACAAAGAGGCTCCTAGTTACAACATAGGACAAAGAGGCTCCTAGTTACAACATAGGACAAAGAGGCTCCTAGCTACAACATAGGACAAAGAGGCTCCTAGTTACAACATAGGACAAAGAGGCTCCTAGCTACAACATAGGACAAAGAGGCGCCTAGTTACAACATAGGACAAAGAGGCTCCTAGTTACAACATAGGGCAAAGAGGCTCCTAGTTACAACATAGGACAAAGAGGCTCCTAGCTACAACATAGGACAAAGAGGCTCCTAGCTACAACATAGGACAAAGAGGCTCCTAGCTACAACATGAACATCTTGGAAAGCTCATCGAAAACAATAAGCGTAACATTTAAGTAACAACTACAACCCCTGACGATTGCGGAGTGGCTGACGGTGTTGGCCCGAAGCCGTCTGGACCAGAGTTCGATTCCCGGGCAGTGAGAGACGTCTGGGTACGTTTTCTTGCACCTGATACCTCGATTCACCCAACGGTAAATAAGTACATGTGAGTTATGTAACTGTCGGTGGTTGCATCTTGGGATTGGTTGCCCTTGGATGACCTCAATAGGCTACCAATCTAAGATGATGGGAAGCCAATAGAAGTCTTCGAGAGAGGGGTTCAAAAGGCAGCTTCTGGAAAGGTTCCTCGCAAAGCGATGCTCTGATGTCCAATGATTATATGAATTCAGAATGGGCGACCCATTCATTCAATAAGAATTTCAATGGGAATTGACTAAGGGTTCAATTTAAAAAAATATTGCCTTTCCTTTTTAGTTCCTTTTCGTGTATTATTTTCTAAACTTTAACCATTTTTAATGGTGTGTGTTAATTTCCTAAAATTTTAGGTAAAACAAATGTTTATATAAATAGTGCAACCAACTTTGAACCCCATGGCTGCTGTGCTCAGCAATGTTGTGCAGTCCTGAGCTCTTTGTACACTGAGCATTGGTATTTGCCCATACCCAAGGGCACAAATACCTTATGTACAGGAATCGAGAATAGTATCAGCAGTAGATAAATCGTGTGTGTGGTGACATAGACGCCGGTTTATACTAGCAGAAGGCAGTTTATACTTGTATAAACTTGCATACTTGTATATACTAGTTTAATCATGGAGGGGGGTTTACCCCTGACGTGGCTGTTGATTGCGACAAGTACCCAGCACACGGCCGCCCTCACCTGGCCCAGCTAATGGTCCTGATAACCCCCATTCTTACTTCTCATTTCCTCATCAGCGAAGCCAAGAGTTCAGCTAGTCAGAGGCGTGTGTGTGGTTCAAACAGCATTCTGATTGGTGGTCTGTTAGCAGGCTTTAACGTAGATGAATGAGGTCTGTGCTTGACTGGCTTGCCCTAGCTCTCGCCTCTTCTCTCCTCAGTCTCGTAGAAGTTGTCGAACGCATCAGACGAGTGCTCCCTTGAGCTCCAGGGCACTGTCACCCTTGACAGCTACTCTTAAATCCTGATTCCAGTCTCATCCAGGACGAGGCATCTCACCCATCGAACGTCGGCCACAGAAGAAGAGCACGCTTGTGTGTGTGTGTGTGTGAATGAGGTGGTCCTGTTGAGTAAATTGTATTTATCTTGTGTACACAACTGACTCTCATTTCGCTGCGCTTAAGCGCGAGCCAGTGAGTTTGGTGGAGCGGTTTGAACCCTGTTGGGTCCACCCATTCAGAGCGAAACATCCCACGGAGTGCCACTTCAGTGACCGTGAACCTGTTTGTGATTGCCTTTCCAACACATGTCAGTCTTTTTATTGTGCATACAGTATCATTTTCCAAGCATCAGTTGAGCTCCAAATTGTTCTTTCGCATACGGCAGCTGTGTTATAGGCAGCCGTTGTTGTTGTTATTAGGTTTAACTACTCGGAACTCAAATATCTATGTATCATGGGCTATGGTGAGCCCGTTGGTCATTATTGCCAGTGGTCAGGTCAGGCTGCATAAGTCACCTGAGTATCGTCGCCCAGAGACGATACTGTGTGAAGTGTTCACCTACGACACCTCGTAAAGTCGAGACAATTATCCCATTTACTCGCACTACTCTTGACTTCTGCAGCTTTCCTGTGGTGGTTCAGGACCTTCACTCGCTGGGGGATGTTCCTGCCTGGTGTGTGTTTGTGTGTTGTGTGTGTGTGTGTTGTGTGTGTGTGTGTGTGTGTGTGTGTGTGTGTGTGTGTGTGTGTGTGTGTGTGTGTGTGTGTGTGTGTGTGTGTTGTGTGTGTATGTGTGTGTGTGTGTGTGTGTGTGTGTGTGTGTGTGTGTGTGTGTGTGTGTGTGTGTGTGTGTGTGTGTTTGTGTGTGTGCGTTGAAGACTTTTTAATCCCAACAAAATCGCAAGGAGTGGAATTGATCCCACCTACTCTCCCTCCCTCTCTCTTTCTCTCTCCTGTCTTTGGTCTCCTATCCTCTTTCTCTCTCCTGTCTTTGGTCTCCTATCCTCTCATTCTCTCTCTCTCTCTCTCTCTCTCTCTCTCTCTCTCTCTCTCTCTCTCTCTCTCTCTCTCTCTCTCTCTCTCTCTCTCTCTCTCTCTCTCTGCCTCTCTCCTTGTCTGCCAACACCGGGAAAATATAAGAAATGAGTTTATTGCCTAGAGACAAGTGGGTAACTTGTCAATACGGCAGCGTGAAGTATTATGGTTGGGTCCTGTGGGGAAAGGTTTTTTTTCCCCCAGGATGGTGGATGTATGATGATGAGGACCAGGATGTTTATACAGTTGGGAGAATTTTTTTCCCAGGAGGACGGTGGATGATTTGTTAGTGGTTGATGCAAAGCGAACTTTCTTACTAGCAAAAATGATACATAAACATTATGGCACTCTTGGTGCTCCAGCACTAACTCATAACTGAACAGGATGGATAAGTAGATATCATGATATCTATGCAGAAGATATCATAAGAGTTCACTCTTATGATGTCTTCTGCATCAGAGTGCAACTCTCTCTCTCTCTCTCTCTCTCTCTCTCTCTCTCTCTCTCTCTCTCTCTCTCTCTCTCTCTCTCTCTCTCTCTCTCTCTCTCTCTCTCTCTCTCTTTGTTTGCGTTCTTACCCTTCTGGTTATTAAAACACTATTTAAAATTAAGTGCATGTCAAATCATGTCCACGGGCTGATTGATGGATTGCTGAGCCTGGAACAGGTGGGCGTGAAACAGGTGAATCTATTAAACAGGTGAGACAGCAACGGGTGAGTTGGGCTCACATGAAAAAAGGGGATTGAAACTAAATAATACATTCTAGAATTTTGTTGATAAAAATCTTACCAGAGACAGCACATTTATTCCTTTAACATATAAACTGAAGGACATCACGAGACACCCCAGTGATCGTAAGGGGCCTCGTAGCCTGGTGGATAGCGCGCAGGACTCGTAATTCTGTGGCGCGGGTTCGATTCCCGCACGAGGCAGAAACAAATGGGCAAAGTTTCTTTCACCCTGAATGCCCCTGTTACCTAGCAGTAAATAGGTACATGGGAGTTAGTCAGCTGTCACGGGCTGCTTCCTGGGGGTGGAGGCCTGGTCGAGGACCGGGCCGCGGGGACACTAAAGCCCCGAAATCATCTCAAGATAACCTCAAGAATGGTAACTTCAGGACACAGCGGGTCTATATCCTCGACAATACTTCGGGAGATGATCGCAGTGTTGTGGCCAGACTTGACAAACTATCAAGACTATGTCAATAGCGAACTATTGATACACTGTAGATCCTCAAATTATTGATCCTCGACCGAATGACCGAGGCTACATACAGATAGAACTGTCGATAGTGGCTTCTTTCACCTGTTTATTGCGTGGTATACGTAGGTGTTTATGTTGGAAAGGCAGGGTAATTGTGAGGAAAAAGTGCTCTGAGAATGACTATGTAACACATGATTGGGAGGACGGCGTTCTCTCCGTCTTGGGCCCCTGAGGATCGAATGTAGTGACTCTACAAGAAGCATTTAGTCATGTATATATAAACGGTACATTAGTTTATAGGGGGAGACATAATGTTCATCATATGTGACTGTGAGCGCACTCGATCCCTTGCTTGGTTTCTTGCAAGTGCGTGATTGCACGGGGAGTGTGTGTGTATACGTTATCTTGAGGTTATCTTGAGATGATTTCGGGGCTTTAGTGTCCCCGCGGCCCGGTCTTCGACCAGGCCTCTACCCCCAGGAAGCAGCCCGTGACAGCTGACTAACACCCAGGTACCTATTTTACTGCTAGGTAACAGGGGCATAGGGTGAAAGAAACTCTGCCCATTGTTTCTCACCGGCGTCCGGGATCGAACCCGGGACCACAGGATCACAAGTCCAGTGTGCTGTCTGCTAGGCCGACCGGCTCCGTGCATGAGTGTTCGTGAGAGAATGCGCTATCGTCACTAGGACAGCAAATCGAGCAGGTCACGAGGGTAAACACCGAGAGAGAGAGATGTAGATGCATTAATGTCTCTGTTTACTACATTCCTCCCATGCCTTCTGGCCACACTAACGACCCCATTAGTCGTGGTGATAGGTTACGTTGGCGGTAATGGCGGGTCGTGTGTGCTCGGTGTTAATCTTTCCCTTCTTAGCTCGCTATTGATATAGTCTTTACTGCACCATTCTCTTATTCCTAATTTTTTGTTTTGTTTTTAACCACCGTTGCTTGAATAACAAAGGTGTTTGTGAGTTTTATCGTGCACGTATATATTTGGTCGCAGTTCTTCTTTTAAATATGGTATTGAATATGACTGAAAGACTATACAATACAATAATGCCTAATGTATTAAAATCTAGTAGAAGCCAAACGTATTAAAATCTAGTAGAAGCCAAATGTATTAAAATCAAGTAGAAGCCAAATATATTAAAATCTGGTAGAAGCCAAATGTATTAAAATCTAGTAGAAGCCAAATGTATTAAAATCTAATAAAAGCCAAATGTATTAAAATCTAGTAGAAGCCAAATGTATTAAAATCTAGTATAAATGAGATCTGTTAGCTGAGGAGGGTTTCCAGTGAGCGTGATGGAGGTTCTCAGTAGTGTAGAAGTAAACTTCAGTATACATACTTGGTATTCATACACACTACTTGCTATCTGTAGTCCATAGGCTATTTCAGATTATCATACATGTTAAATGTGGTGAAAATATCACCATATAACTTACGACGAGGTAATAGCCTTGTTAAGTTGTTGCCCTGGGGGTCCCCCAGTGTAAAGACTGAGGGGGTCTTCCATTCATTTCGGTCATATATAAATATATGTAACAGAGAGTGAAGTGAAGGGTCATGTGGACCAGTACGCCCACTGCAGCTTACAATGATGGCTGCTGGGGGTAGCAGCATGTTGGAACACCCAACAACTTTCTTCTTAAGTGAAGAGATACGTAAGATTCACCGAGAAGATTCGTACTAGAATCATCGATCTCGCCCCCTTTCTGTCATATTCAATACGTTAATATTATACAAACACACCAGAGATGGGAGGAGGGGGGGGGGAAATACTGGCATAGGCTTGTGTGTAGTGAAGACGTGTGAGTCCCACATCTTCACTACACACTACCTTCATCACTGTAACCAACCATTGACTACATACTGTCTTTATCGCTGTAGACATGTGTGCTACCCAGTCCCTACCAGGGACCCTATCTACAGTACAACCATCATCATCGCTTTCCTACCCTTCACCACCACCTTCACTACCCAGCTTCTCCACCTTCACTACTCAGCTTCTCCACCTTCCCTCCCCTTCATCACGTTCTCTTTCACTATATCTTCTCTCTCTCCTTCACTAGCTTCACTATTACTATCTAGCCTAATCCTTCACCACCTTCCCTACTATTCACCTCCTTCCCGACCCTTCACCATCATTTCGAAAAATAATTTAATAAAGATAACATATGTCGACCTTACTGTCTGTTCACGGTTGATGGCCAGACGCTCGCGGCTAACATCACCAATTCTTCCGGGGTGACTGTTCATTGTCCGAAGATGGTCATTGGCGTCACACCTCCCCAACCGCTTCCTTTTGTACGAAAGAACAATTATTCTCATTTCCAGTCTCGCTAAATTTCAGATTCCCCCCCCCCCCTCAGGCAGAGAGATTTTTTTAATTATCAGGGGAAAGCGCCAAGCCATCACGACTATATAGCACTTAGAAGTGGTCAGGAAAAGAATTTGGGATGAAGTGTGGGGAAGGAATGGCTTGGACGGTCGGGGATTGAACGCCGACCTGCAGGAAGCGAGATCGCCGCTCTACCGTCCAGCAAAACCAGATATGGAGAGAGAGACAGAGGCAGACAGACGGACAGACAAGCGAGAGACAGAGGCAGACAGACGGACAGACAAGCGAGAGACAGAGGCAGACAGACGGACAGACAAGCGAGAGACAGAACGACAGAGAGAGAAGGGGAAGGAAACTCTCAGGAGAAAGCGCCATGCCATTGCGATTATTTAGCACTTGGAAGGGGTCAGGATAAGGATTTGGGATGGGACGGGGGGAAGGAATGGTGCTCAACCACTTGGACGGTCGGGGATTGAACGCCGACCTGCATGAAGCGAGACCGTCGCTCTACCGTACAGTCCAGGTGGTTGGGCCTCACAGGATGGGTCTGACGAACATTACCGCTCACAGGACATACAGTGGTGTAGAATGAATTAAACTTAACCTAGTAATTATCTATGAAGGTGCCAAGCAGGGAACACTATGTAGTCACAAACACACTCACACACACACACACACACACACACACACACACACACACAAACACACACACACACACACACACACACACACACACACACACACACACACTTACATAAACAACAAAACTGTAACTTGTTAAACAAAAGAAAGGCACCAACCCAAGCAAAAAAAAGAAAAAGAAATTAATTTTTTTTTGTTTTTTATTTTTATTTTACGCCGCCAATGAGTCGACGATTCTTGTCTAGGTTGTTGTTGTTGTTAAAGATTCGCTACCTGGAACCAAGTTCCAAGCAGCACGGGCTATGGTGAGCCCGTAGGAGTTTTAAACGGATCCCTCAACGGCGGCCAGCGAGCCTCTCTTTCTGTATAGGTCTGTGTTCCACCAGTTGAAGTGTATACTTGGGCCTCGTCTGGGCTACTTTCATTCCTGTGCGACGGGCCGACTTGACACCTTCACTAGAGATAGTTGTGTCCTCAGGACAGGCATTAGTGTTGTTGTCTGGGAGTCGACTGGTTACTTTATTGCCAGAAGTAACCTTTATGTTTTTACGGACCACTTCGTAGTCTAACACGGCCGACTTGAGCTTCTTCCCTCCTGGAAACTTGACGTAGTTGGCAGCGATGCGATGGTCAGAGTCAAACTACAAGATATCACCAACATCTACCATACATTCCGTGAGCAGTTCCTTGCCCACTAATAACTGGACTCTAAGAACGTCGTCCTGATGGGTTTTACTTAAATCAAGGCCCTTCTGGCGGTGTGTATCCCACTCCTGAACCCCATACCAGGAGTGTTTACACTCAAGAACCTGCAGGGAGAGTGAAGTTTTGCCGCCGCTAACCTCTATCTTGGGTCCGGGGAAGCAAGAAAATAATTTGCGCTGGACGGAGAACCTCATCTTGGAGGGCAGGTTCTTCTCCTCCCATACTGACGTCTCTATACGAGTGAAGTTAAGACGTACAGACATTATTGCCTCCGGTAAAGTTAGCGAACCAACAACGGGATATTAATTATTATTGTGGCCCTGGAGTCCGGTTGTCTCCGTCGCCGAACTACTTGACGTACTGCCACTGCTTAGATTAATATCCCAGATGAAATTATTTAGTTAGGAAGGAATATTCTCACCACTTATTGTAATTACTGTTTTTGTTGTCCTGGTACCGTGTTCTTCACTGATCTTTACATTCATGAGGCAGATAACAATTCGAAACGGCCCTTCAGTTCCTCTGAGGTGGGACATGTCCCTCTAATACACCAAGTATATCCTGGCTGAATTATAATGCTGAGGAACCGAAACAGAAACCTGGCCACTCTTGGGTCCTTGGTTCCCATAATGAGTTATGAACTAGATCATGAACTTGAGCGCACTTCTACCCGAAGAGTTTATAAGGCCTCTGAGCCTAAAAAAATCGTTGATCCAACGTTAATTAGATTTTACTCGAAAATGTTTTGCCCGCAGAGTGGTGTTAACTCCCGTCTCGATGCGTCTTCTGCCTTCAATTTGGATCCTTCATTAAACCGTCACCGGATCCTTCTTCGCCAGACAGAGCGGAGCTTTTGGCGCCCATTCCTCGTGTCGACAAGATACGGCGCCGCGAGACTCATCACCCTCATCTTACCTTGCACGAACGTAATGCTGTCGGGACGGAACTTAATTTGAAGACTTTGACGGTGCTGTACTTTTTTTTTATAGCGTTGGTAACACAAATCGAATGTTTAAATTAAGGCAGAACGTCTGTGATCACTATCGCCCAAGTCACTGTAGCTGATCACTATCGTCCCAGTCACTGTCGCTGATCACTATCGTCCCAGTCACTGTAGCTGATCACTATCGTCCCAGTCACTGTAGCTGATCACTATCGTCCCAGTCACTGTAGCTGATCACTATCGCCCAAGTCACTGTAGCTGATCACTATCGTCCCTGTCACTGTAGCTGATTTGGATGTATAATAATGGTTCTACATTGTCTTCGTGACTTGGTGATTTCTTTTGATAAATACTTGGATACCCAACCACTTGGGGTGGACGGTAGAGCGACGGTCTCGCTTCTTGCCGGTTGCCGTTCAGTCTTGAATCGTCAAAGTGGTTGGGCACCATTCCTTGCTCTCCGTTCTATCCAAAAACCCTGTCCTCATCCTTTCTAAGTGCCTTATAGGTCGTAATGGCTTGGCGCTCTCTCACCTTACCTTACTTGGATGTAAATGAAATAGTTGCTGTTATTCAACACATGCACCAAAGCCTGTACAATACTTGTACATCGACTAGATCATACGATACTGAGGGAACAATTTGTTTCTCGGTGTTTTGTTCACTTTAATGTACCACATGCTTATTTATTAAAATATTCAAGGACCTTCCTGGGTCACGTGGTCCATAGAAACTTTTGAGGTCTCGTTCATGACATGAAAGTGTTTAGAGCTTGGTAGGTCATGTCGTCGTGCCAGAGGAGGCCTCACAACTGTCACTCATGCTACACGAGAGCCCCCGTCTTGGGTCAGGTCACGCCAAGGTCACGCCAAGGTCAAGGGAGTCATCTCGCCCTCTGTTCTCTCATAATGATTATTTCTGCTGTGCATTAATAGATCCTTCATGATTACTACAAATCCCGTAAAGCACCCCCCATGCAATCTGTATACTCATAACCGTCTCTGTTACTCACAAACCGTCACTTACCGTCTTTGTACTCATAAACCGTCCCACACAGTCTATGCTTTGACAAACTTAGAATATGTAACGTCCCATCCGGTGGGTTGTTAAGCCTTACTTAACTCATAATGGGCTACACAGCACAGTATTAAAGTCAGTATATATATATAT
The DNA here is from genome assembly GCF_040958095.1 of Procambarus clarkii. Classification (NCBI taxonomy): domain Eukaryota; kingdom Metazoa; phylum Arthropoda; class Malacostraca; order Decapoda; family Cambaridae; genus Procambarus; species Procambarus clarkii. The sequence goes on from NC_091211.1 coordinate 22,694,784, forward strand.
ATATATATATATATATATATATATATATATATATATATATATATATATATATATATATATTTATATATTTATATATGTGGAAGCTTCTCGGAATTTCTCCTAAATAATGACATCAAGACACGAGAAGCGTATTTCGCTTTTAAACTTTTAATATATTCTGTTATTTGCTATTATATTTCACTGCAACTTTTTCTAAGACTTTGATGATACTGATTTTTCGTTAGTTTTGCTCATGGCACTGTGGAAATAGATAAATCGCGGCACTGCGTAATTAGATAACTCACTGTACAGTGGCAATAGATAATTCCACAGTTTTATCCCTTGTTGTGCTAATTCCTTGATATACGAATCTCATTTCGTGTTAATTTCGTGCCATGTTTGCCTTGTTGTATAATAATTATACCTCTTATTTATCTCTGGTAATCAAGTCTCCGCTCTGCGTGTCCATGGGTTCAACTTGCAGCTATTTTAATTATTTAAATGTTTCTTATTTTCAACCATGACCGAATATTTTGAGCTTTGCAGGATGAAAGGAATTGCAAACATTCCTCTTTATATAGTTTTTGGTATGTGTGTAATGTATTAATTTAGAGTCTTTTAATATTGTCTAGAGGTGTACCAACATCGTGACCAGAATCAGATTGCAATCCCAGGGCAAATAAACAGCCATTTCTCAACCAGGCTACAAGTTGGTTACAATCAGGTTACAAACTGGTTCCTTGTTGTGACCAGTTTGTAACCTGGTCACAACTAGGGCATATCCAGGTTATGACCCAAAAACACAACCGTCATTCAGCCAGGCATCAACCAGCTCACAACCAGGTCTTAAAACTCAGAAACAACCAGGTTTCAACCCGGTCTCAAGCAGATCACGACTTGGTCACAACCCACAACCAGCTCACGACCTGGTCACAACTCACAACCAGGCTTTGCGCTACCAGCAGGAGAAGTTTCAACACGTAGTACCAGTCAAGGTAACGCGAGCTTATTCTGACCCTTTTTTTTTAGCTTCTTGTCTGGGAATCGGAAAAGGTATCGGAAAGAATTCACGAGTCAGTGCTTAGTCCGATGCTATCGATTGATTAATCATATCTCCGCCACAAGAACCGGGCAATTGAAGCCGAGCCAAAGGCATTGTAATAACACACAGCTAAATCTAAGTTCATGGCATAAGTATACGTAAGTGCCATAGCACAGATATATTCGTAACTCGGGTGAGCGACAAGCAAGCGGGGTGATGATGATTACCCTTGACGAACAAGGATTAACCCAATTAGAAACTGCCATGCCAGACTCAGCACGAAGCGAAGTCGGGATAATTGGATTGTCAACACAATACGTTCAATGTTTCGCTAGTATATTGCTAGTGTGGTTTGGTGGAGAGCGTAAGGCCCTCTCAACTTCTGGAGGGTTAATTACACCGCCAAATGAAGTTGCTGACCAACCAGCAAGTATGCTATAGTCCTGAACATAGTTCAAGCCTAAAGTATACTCAGTGTATATTACACCTCTTGGTGGTTATTTCCATTTGTATACAGGTTAATATAGTCTCTGATAATGTTAACCCTTTACCCACAACTACGGACCTATACTATCTACCCAACACCCCCCATCTTCACGCCCTACACCACCCCTACACCGTCAACCTACACCCCACCTTTATCACCCATCTTCATCCATCTTCATCCGTCAACAAAGACCTCCCTGTGCCTTGGTCCTTGATGATCAAGGCGCTGACTCAGGTTACACACGGAGATCAACATCCTGTCAGGAACTCTATTATGATTAAATAATAATCATTGTAACTTGACAGTGTTGTGATTTGATATTGCTATAAGTTGACGTTCTAGGAATCATATGTGCGTAGCAGCAATGAGTTTTCTGATCATTATTCTCACAATATATTGAACAATTAGGTGTTTATAGTGTAATTCCTTATCACCACCCCCCACCCCTCTTAGCAATACAGTTAAATATATAGTTCAGTCGGCGGGTGGCTGGTTGCAACATCAATTAACCTATTAACTACCTGCACCAGGAGTGATAAAAAAGATCTTGCAAGAATTGCAACTAAACATTTGTAATTCACCCTTTAACACAGATAAACGAGCAAATGTTTTTTTTAAATAATAATAATAATAATAATAATAATAATAATAATAATAATAATAATAATAATAATATTGGTAAGAAAAATGATGATTCTAATTTAGATTACAGTGAGCTCCAGTTCTACATAAAACCTTTGGACATAGTCAACATTTTTATGCTGTGTCTTCTGTATCTGATGCAAATATACCGCATGAGTTTAGTATGCTGAGAGTGCTGTGCAAGTTGAGTGTGTTGTGAATGCTGCGTAACGTGCACAGTGCTCATGCTACGAATTCATAAACCAAAATGACGACATTTCAGTCCGCTCTGGTGTCATATGAAGGCCTAGTAAATACAGAGACGAAGGTAACTATCACGAGAAAGTGCTAAGACTTTTTTTCTTTTTTTTTCGCTAAGCCATATATAACATAATGATATAATATAATATAACACTTTGGAAGGGATGAGGATAAAGATTTGGAATGAGACGAGGGGAAGGGACGGTCGCGCTCGAAGGGAGGGCTTGGACGGTCGGGGATTGAACACAAACCCGTAAGAAGCGAGACCGTCGTTCTACCGTCCAATCCAAGTGGTTGAGCATTAAGAGACAAAGTAACTATTTAAAATACCACACATTTTGTTGTCATTATCTGTAACCTTTTTACTTTTTTTTTTACGATTTGTCCAAGCCTGACTTGCTTAAATACGTCAATCATTTGGTTTTTCTTATTTTTGTAACATGTTTCATTGTTGTTCTAGTTTTCCCATTCTCATTTATAGGCTGATTCATGTGAATGACTAATCACTTGGGTGATTCATGTGAATGACTAATCACTTGGGTGATTCATGTGAATGACTAATCACTTGGGTGATTCATGTAGTGACTAATCACTTGGGTGATTCATGTGTATGAATGACTGGGACAGAAAGAAACTCTATAAACACCTGAGCTGAAAAAAAATTCATAAATACCTCAGCAAAATTAGAATTTATACAAGGGAAGGGAACTATCGGGAGAAAGCGCCAAGCCATTACGACTATATAGCACTGGGAAGGGGTCAGGATAAGGATTTGGGATGGGAAGGGGGGGAAGGAATGGTGCCCAACCACTTGGACGGTCGGGGATTGAACGCCGACCTGCATGAAGCGAGACCTTCGCTCTACCGTCCACCCCAAGTTGTTGGGCAGAATTTATACAAACACCTGATTTAAAAATGAATTTTGTACAAATTCCTCAGTTGAAGTTTTGTTTTGTGTAAATACCCGACCAGAATTTTTTTTGTTTGCGAATGTTTGTGCTGAAATAGAAAGATAAATCCTCTAGTTTGAATGGGCATGTAAAGCAAACGAGTTCCCTGTACATCATCGAGTCAAATTCAGGTTTGGATTCAAGAGCTGTAGGCAATGTTTTGGTGAACAGTATTTGTTTGGGGTTAGCTACATCAGAGGCCCGAGACTGTTCAACACGCTTCCACTACACATAAGGGGCATAACTGGCAAACCCCTCACAGTGTTCAAGAGAGAACTGGATAAGCACCTCCAAAGGATACCTGATCAACCAGGCTGTGACTCATACGTCAGGCTGCGAGCAGCCGCGTCTAATAGCCTGGTTGATCAGTCCAGCAACCAGGAGGCCTGGTCGACGACCGGGCCGCGGGGACACTAAGCCCCGGAAGCACCTCAAGGTAGGTGTCCATAGAAAAACAAATATATTGTTCAGGGAAGAGATGCCTATAAAGTAAGTTTTCACGGCACGAAAATTCAAAAGTATTAATCAAATGTTTGTTTATTCTCTATTATGTGTTTGGCTCTTTTTTTATTTTTTATTTAATACGAAAATATGTTCATAGGAATTGCTGAACCTGCAGAAGATCTATTGACCCACGCGATGCAGCTCATATTTATATTTAAGCAAACAGATTCACGTATATATCTATCCTTTGCTCGAAACAATCTTTATGATTCGATGTATGTTGTGTTACACAGCAATTTCTTCTTTAAATCAACAATCCCATTTTAAAACAAACATATACTGTATACTTAGGGATTTTCTCAATTAAGTTTATCCAATTTGTATATATTGTTTCGTTTTCAATTTTGTGATGGTGTATTTGACTCGCTGTTAATATTCCCTTTGTTATACATTTTCATCCCTTTGTAAGCTTTATTAACTTTATTAACTGAATGAAAACTAAGCATTATTAACCTCCCTTTATATGAGAGATTTATAATTCCTGAGATTAACCAAGTTATCCTTCGTCGTATATGCTAAAGTAAATATATGTCTATCCTGTAAAATTGTGATTAAAACGGAATAGTGTAGTCTGAAAGAGCCCCAACAAGAACTAGATAAAGCTGAAGGGATATTCATCTCTCAGACATGTATATGAATAGATACTGAAATTAATAAAAACAACATAAATAAAGGATTCATATTATGGATTTACAAATCGTGGATAACAAATTGGCTCTCATTCTTTTCCACAATATTTAAGACAGTGAATAGGGTTGTGATCGTCTACCATGACTTTAGTAAAGCTTTTGATACGGTTCCTTACGAGTGCCTTACTGATGACATAAGTAGAGGCTGTTGACCAGACCACACACTAGAAGGTGAAGGGACGACGACGTTTCGGTCCGTCCTGGACCATTCTCAAGTTGATCCATACCTTCACCTTCTCGTGTGTGGTCTGGTCAACATACTTCAGCCACGTTATTGTAACTCATCGCCTGCAAGTAGAGGCTCGTGGAGTGGGGATTTAAGTTGGATCAGGGTATTTGAAAGGAAACAAAGAGTTGGGATAATTGAAGTTAAGTTAGAGAGGAAACTGTTGTAGGTGGAGGGCATCAGGGCTCTGTCCTGGAACTTTTGTTGTTTACTATAGATATAAATGATTTAGGATTGAGCAGCAACATTTGCAATTTTGCAGATGATACAAATATTGGATGAATAATAATTTTTGAAGAAGACAAAACCACTTCAAGACGATCTACATAGGCTTAAGATATCGAGGTAAGATTAGAAGATGCAGTTTAATGCTGAAAAATAGGTATTTCTTCAGTGATTATTTGACTTAAAAATCGCTATTAATCATAATTCTCAGATCCTTTTCGCACGCTGATTTCGCAATTTGAACATTGTCCAGCTCATATTTGGTAACTAATATAATTTTCTAAGCTCAGAACGTACATTTTTAGGAATAAAATAAACTATATGTCACCCTTTCGTCCATTTCTAAAGCTTATTGATCTGTCATTAACGTCTGTGGCATCCCGGTCTGAAACCCTGCTTGTTTAACGCCATATCTATCATCCAGACCTACACGATGTGTGCAACTAATCCTCTGCTGAACGCCAACAAACGAAGTGTAGCCCCCCAACTTCGGAACATCCCAAATCTCTACACGACACGCAGTTATTCACTACAAAAGTACCAAGAACATGTTGGGCCAAGCACTGTTGGAGAGAAGTTCGAACGTAAGCGTTTGTGTGTCGTGTGCTGGCGTCTATCCTCATAAACAATGACCAAATGCTCGTTGATCGTGACGCAACACTCAGTGTTTATAAATAAACTTTTATACGTATCCCACAAACTGAATTCATTCGAACTTCTCCTGGCCAGCGCTTAATTACTCTTCGTATTTGGTGCTTATTTCCGCCCTAAATGCTTTATACATGTACGACAAAAACACATAATTAAAAAACAAAGCCAAAATACAGACCCTAACCTACCCCAGGCTTATGAATATACAATGGGGTTCATTATAAAATAATATTGGAAATATATGTAAGAAAATACAGATTATAATCACACAGTACTGTATTAAAAAAATTATGAGTGTGCATTTGGGGACAGGTCACAATTAGGTCACAATTCTAACGTCAGGTCATAATTTAGACGGGCGCTGTTGGGCGTGTTTCACGTGACCTTAGTTCACGCACGAGTTATGGATGACCTTTGGTCTCCAACATGACCATTCTCGACGATGAAATTCACAGGACCAAGAATTGTGAAAAATAAGGTCTTTGCATTTTAGTAAATTATAATTAGCACGAAATGCTGATTAAAATATGATCTGGAGAGTCCGTTGCCCCTTGTTGTGTTGACTCTAGTTCCTTGGGTTTCCTGACACCGAGACGTTTATTTTCGTCTCAAAGACAGTAATTATCTCATGATTGCAGGAAGAGGTGGGGGGCAGGGGGGGGGGGGGGGAAATATACAAGATGGTTTTTGCTCAGTCAAGTAAAAACTTCCCCTCCCTCTCAAGCCTTCCCTCCCTCCCTTCCAATCATACCCTCCCAGTTCGCCCTTCCTCTCAATCCTTTCCACCATCCTAACCTCTATCCATAGCTCATGTTTCCCTCCCTCACTCCTCCCTAACCTCTCTGGCTAGTCGCTCCTCCTTCCCTTTTCTGTGCACGAGTCGCCTCCATATGTATGGAATAATTAGTTTAAAAACATATGTTGTGGAGCCTCATTTTCAGCCTTGACACATTATTCTGTTCCCAAGCTGATTATGAGAGCACTTATGGCAGGACTCTCCTGGCGTGGTAACTATTAGCCAGACAACGGTCTGTGAAGCACCAGCAGTAGCACCACCACCACCACCAGCATCACCACCATCACCACCACCACCAGCATCACCACCACCAGCAACTCCTACACCGTTCAGTGCAATAACAGCATTTAGATAGCAAAAAATTGCCAAGCCTCATCTACCTTAAAATTGAAACAAATTCATGTTGTTTTCCTCAGCTGACCATTATTTTGTTGCCTTCACACCACGAGATAATTAAACCTGGTAATGATGCCTCGAGCATAATGATGCCTCGGGCATAATTTATAACCATAATCATCAACAAAAAAATACACAACGCCATTAGGCGCAGAATTATCAATGAAGATTATTTTTGGATGGAAGGCTTCCAGGCTGTTGTGTGGCTCGTATTATGAGCTACGTATTACACCCACACAAGTGCAGTGTGGCCTGTATTACACACACACAAGCGCATTTTGGCCCGTATTACACCCACACAAGCGCAGTGTGGCCCGTATTACACCCACACAAGCGCAGTGTGGCCCATATTACACCCACACAAGCGCAGTGTGGCCCGTATTACACCCACACAAGTGCAGTTTGGCCCGTATTACACCCCACACAAGTGCAGTAAGTACTTGCGATTTAATAGATACTGAAAAGAAAACAAAAATGATCCGGCTCGGCCCGGTTTTCGTATTACTGAAGAACGTGAAGAACGTAATATACCTGACTCCACACCTGGCGTGGGAGACGAGGCATACACTGGCACTCGTCTGACCATGAGTGAACACAGATACATGAACAGGAACACATATACGCCTATGCACAATTCCATTCACGTATAAACACATACATATTAGCACATACATAGGCAGACTTAAGCTATACCGGCCCACATACAAGCCAGTCTATCTTAACACTCGAGGTGCCGAACCAACATGCATTTCAACTCTGTAATTTGCTTATAAAAATGGCCACCAGTAGCCATTTTTATAACATTAACGTCATCGTGGGAGGGCGGTCATCGTGTCGGGGAGCTGGAGATCCGTAATGAGGACAGGTTCAGAGCACAGAACCCTCCAGAGCGGGTAATGGAAGAGGAGGAGGAAGTGGAAGAGGAGGTAGAGAGGTGTTGCAGTTATGGACTCCTCCCTCTCCTGCCTTCCTCTTCTGTCTCACCCTCTTTCTGTCCCTCCTTTTCCAGGCCTAATACCGAAGGAGAGTTTTTATTTTAATTTTTTACACAGCGTACGTCAATGAACTCCTCTATTTTACCTATTGTTGGAAGAGAAGTCGCCCAGGAGTGTTTGCTTTCCTCCATTAAGAGTTTTGTAAACAAAAATCCCGTCAAGTTCATATCACGAAGAGAATAAATTGAATTACGTTAACAAGTCGGTTATGTAACTCGGCTTTTGCGGCTTGCTAACCCTCGAAAAATTGGTGTGTGGGATGCAGTAGTTTATGAGCTTCCATGACTGTCTTATGAGCCCTCATGACTGTCTTATGAGCCCTCATGACTGTCTTATGAGCCCTCATGACTGTCTTATGAGCCCTCATGACTGTCTTATGAGCCTTCATGACTGTCTTATGAGCCCTCATGACTGTCATCTTGCCAAGTCTCGTGAGTGATGGGTATGCCTGAGAGCACTCTTGAGATCACGGTGCATGTATGCTCTTGAGATCACGGTGCATGTATGCTCTTGAGATCACGGTGCATGTATGCTCTTGAGATCACGGTGCATGTATGCTCTTGAGGTTGGGCATACATGCAGGATCAGGTCAGTCTCATGTAAAATATATGATGCCATTGTAGATCTGACCAACATTTCGGGCCCTATGGATGGACTGACGATTGAGTCTTATATATGACCATTATTCTATTTTTTTGCACAAATGCTCTTTTTATCCAGAGACCGAATCGGGTCTGATAGGGACTCATGGATCTGATAGAGACTCTCCAATCTGATAGGGACAAAGTTCGACTGATTGCTTAGTTTCTAGTGGTTGGCAACACCACTTGCTTGATCAATACTAAAGGTGACGCAGATATTAGACAGGGTGGATCTTAACCTTAAATCCTAAGCAGGTCACTTTCAAAAATGTTGACCAAACCACACACTAGAAAGTGAAGGGGCGACGACGTTTCGGTCCGTCCTGGACCATTCTCAAGTTGATTGTGTAGCTTGACTTGAGAATGGTCCAGGACGGACCGAAACGTTGATGTCCCTTCACTTTCTAGTGTGTGGTTTGGGCAACAGATTTCAGCCACGTTATTGTGGCTCCTCGCCTGCACTTTCAACAATATTTTCTTGGTGGTCACAAAGACCAATTTACTCTCTGTTAGATTCACAACTTTTCTCCTAAGCCAGTCGCTTACCATTCTGTTAAGAATATAATATGGAATACTATCTGGGGGACATTTAAGGATAACTTGTGAGTGCATAATAAAGTACCGTTACTGATAACAAGATAACTCGAGTGCACAATGAAGTACCGACTACTGATAACATAATTATTTAAGGGGTGCACAATTAAGTAACCGCTGCAAATGGCAACTATTAAGTTTTCTTATGTAATTTGTAATTAGTTAAAGTAAATATTTGTATCTTTTATTTGATCTACTTTTTCCGTGGCGCCCAAAGTAGTATATATATATACACTCTCCCAGAAGAAAACTCAGGAAGTTTCAAGTCCTCGTTACAAGTTGGTTCAGCAAAAGTTTTGCTGGTAGTTCTCATTCAGAATTCGTCTTAAAGGCCTCGCATTATTCTTGCGGAAACTGCTCTTGTTCCACGGAAGTTGGTCCATTTGGTCCGACCACCATACAATAAGTCTTCATTCAACACAGGTCATTTGGTAGCGGGGGTTTGGTACGACCTCTTCATCCGTGTAGTCCCAAGTCTTAGGGACTCTGATCACCCGCTCAACCAGCGAGGAGTGAGCAGCAGAGCACGAAGACTGCAGTAAGGCCTGGCTTGCATTTTATATATATTATATAATATAGTAAAATAGTTTTTGTTTTATTATATATTGTTAGGAGGGAACCCAGTGGTGCCCCGGGATAGTCTGTCTAACCCTCCTTAATCCTATTTCATCCCCTCTTTTCCCATTTTCCCCTTAGACCCCCTTCGTCTCATCCATTTGGTTGCCCCTTTGGTTCCACCACTCGTCTTCCCCCATTGTCTTTGGCCTACTCCCCCATTCGTCCTCCCGTCTCTTCCCCCGACCTCCCTGCCTGTCTCCCGTCTCCGTTCCTCACTCTGACTCTTATTTGTATTCATTCCGGGGCAAGTTAGCACTTTCCGTCACTGTCCAGAGACAGTGTATGTCCATTACCTTGGGACGTGACCATCGTTACACTTGCCGAAGACACGCAGAGGAGTTCACACGTGGTAGGCAGTGCCTGTCTTGTTCGTTAACTGGGTTGACTTGTGTGTGTTTGGTGATGAGGTGATTGACATGTGCGGTCATGGGGTGGTATAGAACTGACTCGTGTCATGGGCTTGTAGAGAACTGATTCGCGTAGAAGTTCAGAATGAGGTAGAAAACAAATTCGTATCTCCTTGGTGAAGTGAGGTAGAAAGCAAATGACTCTTAGTAGTATTGTGTGTTATTAGTATCATCTTAAGTCTTGTGGGTTGTGATGAGATCTGCCATTTATGTGCATTTTAGTTTGTGTTTTGATAGGGAATTAGGTATGCTTAGGGGTGCCTTCTCGCCATGCCCTGTGGCTGGGGAGGATTAGTGCCCTGAAGCTACATAAACACCCTATACCCCCCCCGAAGTGGCAAGGGGAGTTAGGGGACAAAATAGTACGATAGAGAACAAGTGACTCACGACGTAGTGTGGTAGATAATAACTGACTCACGACGTAGTGTAGTAGATAATAACTGACTCACGACGTAGTGTGGTTGATAACAAGTGACTCACGACGTAGTGTGGTAGATAATAACTGACTCACGACGTAGTGTGGTAGACGTAGAAAACAACTGACTCTTAACCTGGCCTGAGCGAGAATAATTTCCTTGTGTAAAAGCTCAGCACAAAAACATATTAACACGGTCGATAGCAACTTTGGCGTTTTATACAGAACACCTGTGGTTAAGGAACTATAACTAGCTGAGCCATGTGCGCAGCTGTTTGAGCCACAGGTATAGCTGTTGAAGCGATATATATGCAACTGTTTGTGCTTCACGTGCAGGTATTAAAGCCACATGTGCAGCTATTGGGGGCCACGCATGCAGCTGTTGAGGGGGACACGCGTTCAGGAGAGCAAGGGATGCTTAAGTATCTATATGGTAATCTAACGTTGTCTGAGATTATCAAGGCCTGATGGATGCTGGCAATTTAGTGCTCAGGGGAATGGATCATCTCGAATATATCGTTCCAGAGGATGCGAGATGGTTTTAACACAATCTCGTCATTAAATCTATAATCCTTATAATTGCTGGAAACTTAATTAGCCGGATTGGCCAATTTTGCTCTAATTATTTAGGGAGAGATAGTTATCACTATTATACCTCAGCGTGAAATTGATTTAGGTGTGTGTTATGTTTTTTCATGAAAATATGCAATATCTACAGTCTGTCTGTCTGTCTATCTCTATCTTTCTCTCTCTCTCTCTCTCTCTCTCTCTCTCTCTCTCTCTCTCTCTCTCTCTCTCTCTCTCTCTCTCTCTCTCTCTCTCTCTCTCTCTCTCTCTCACACACGCACACACGCACACACACACACACGCACACAACAGGGAGGAAAACGACTGTAGACAACACAGTTGGGTGGAGCAACACCAAACCAAACTGCAGAGTCCCATTATAATTTGATAACCTCAGCAAGATTCTCTACATTAGCAAACTTCAGAGCATCATTCAGGAACCAAAATAAGAATGTATTCAAATCACTGAATGTCTTTCACTATCATTTATTTGGCCCTTCACTATCATTTACTTAGTCTTTCACTATCATTTACTTGGCCCTTCACTATCATTTACTTAGTCTTTCACTATCATTTACTTAGTCTTTCACTATCATTTACTTAGTCTTTCACTATCATTTACTTAGTCTTTCACTATCATTAGTCAAAAATACAACTCTTCGGGTTTTTGCAAGAGGAGAATAAAGTTTCCAAACCATTTTATTAATAAAACGCGTCGCATAGTATTATTCAAATCGCCAAAATTCACGCATAAAAACTTTTGCAATTGAAGATAATTATTGAAGTTAATAAATGGTAATGATTCGCTTCTATTGACCGGCCATAATTAAAGGTAAACGTCAGAGGAATCCAATTTATTTTCGGACATTGAGATTGTTGCCGGCTGGTGAGCACAGATATATTGACGAGTTCGTGGTTGTGTGGTTGAGGTCTGTGGTTGTGTGGTTGAGGTCTGTGGTTGTGTGGTTGAGTCTGTGGTTGTGTGATTGGGGTCTGTGGTTGTGGTGGGGGTCTGTGGTTGTGTGGTTGAGTCTGTGGTTGTGTGGTGGGGTCTGTGGTTGTGTGGTGGGGTATGTGGTTGTGTGGTTGAGGTCTGTGGTTGTGTGGTTGGGGTCTGTGGTTGTGTGGTGGGGGTCTGTGGTTGTGTGGTTGGGGTCTGTGGTTGTGTGGTGGGGTCCGTGGTTGTGTGGTTGAGGTCTGTGGTTGTGTGGTTGAGGTCTGTGGTTGTGTGGTTGAGTCTTTGGTTGTGTGATTGGGGTCTGTGGTTGTGGTGGGGGTCTGTGGTTGTGTGGTTGAGGTCTGTGGTTGTGTGGTTGAGTCTGTGGTTGTGTGATTGGGGTCTGTGGTTGTGGTGGGGGTCTGTGGTTGTGTGGTTGAGTCTGTGGTTGTGTGGTTGAGTCTGTGGTTGTGTGATTGGGGTCTGTGGTTGTGGTGGGGGTCTGTGGTTGTGTGGTTGAGTCTGTGGTTGTGTGGTGGGGTCTGTGGTTGTGTGGTGGGGTATGTGGTTGTGTGGTTGAGGTCTGTGGTTGTGTGGTTGGGGTCTGTGGTTGTGTGGTGGGGGTCTGTGGTTGTGTGGTTGGGGTCTGTGGTTGTGTGGTGGGGTCCGTGGTTGTGTGGTGGGGTCTGTGGTTGTGTGGTTGGGGTCTGTGGTTGTGTGGTTGGGTCTGTGGTTGTGTGCTGGGGGTCTGTGGTTGTGTGGTTGAGGTCTGTGGTTGTGTGGTTGAGGTCTGTGGTTGTGTGGTTGAGGTCTGTGGTTGTGTGGTTGAGGTCTGTGGTTGTGTGGTTGAGGTCTGTGGTTGTGTGGTTGAGTCTGTGGTTGTGTGATTGGGGTCTGTGGTTGTATGGTTGAGTCTGTGGTTGTGTGGTGGGGTCCGTGGTTGTGTGGTGGGGTCCGTGGTTGTGTGGTGGGGTCCGTGGTTGTGTGGTGGGGTCCGTGGTTGTGTGGTGGGGTCTGTGGTTGTGTGGTGGGGGTCCGTGGTTGTGTGGTGGGGTCCGTGGTTGTGTGGTGGGGTCTGTGGTTGTGTGGTGGGGTCCGTGGTTGTGTGGTTGGAGAGTGTCAATAAATCAGGACATGGAAGAAAGTGAGCTTTGTATTAAAACATTATATTACAGAAGAAAAAATATATTTATAATTCCGTTTGAAATCTGAATATTTCCTCAATAAACTAAAATAAAATATTGAATCCCAAATGTGTGTGTGTTACAGAGAAGCTCACCTGGTCTGACCAGGTGGGTGGGTGGGGGGTTGGGGGAGTGGGGTGATCCTGGGGTAAGAGTGATCTATTGGGGGATGTGAGGAGAGGGGAGGGTGGAGATGGGGTGATCCGGTGGGGTGGGGGGGATTGACCCCCAGTTGGGGGAGGTGTGGCAATATCTTTATCAACAATGCATGTAGCAGTCTCTTGCACTGCTACATGCATTGTTGTTATTTCAATTTGCACCTATTGAAATAACCATGTAATTGGTTGTTATTTCATCCTATTTTGGTTTTCAGTCTTTGGCATAATATTTGTCACCATCTGGGGACTTCCCCCACCTCCCCCTACCCCCCCCCCCCATTATGACTCGCATCACATCGTTTTGAATCTTCTTGAGGTTATCTTGAGATGATTTCGGGGCTTTTAGTGTCCCTGCGGCCCGGTCCTCGATCAGGCTTCCACCCCCCAGGAAGCAGCCCGTGACAGCTGACTAACACCCAGGTACCTATTTTACTGCTAGGTAACAGGGGCATAGGGTGAAAGAAACCCTGCCCATTGTTTCTCGCCGGCGCCTGGGATCGAACCCAGGACCACTGAATCACAAGTCCAGTGTGCTGTCCACTCGGCCGACCGGCTCCCTGGAATCGACCGGATTAACCTCAATCTCTGCCCATTGGCCAGAAGAAAGAGTGAATAAGACAGACGCTGCATAATCACAGATGAAACGATCATTCGTTCCATTTACATTAAGTATGTAGAACATTCCTAATACTGTCCCGCCACCCTAAACGGAGTCCTGTGATTGCTTTCGTTGTATTCCATCGCGATTTTGCTCTTCCCCTCAGATATTGAATTTGCTTTATGAGTGCTATTAATCTGTCCACTTTCCAAGGTATTGATATTGTGTAACTCAGTGAAGGCTAATGTCTTGAATGATGGAGAGGGGAGTAACGTTGTAACTCCACTCTCCAGGTGAGGGGAGTTCTCTCCCCCAAGTGTGGGGTGGAGGCTGTGTTGTGGAGTGGTCTGTCCAGGTTGGGGAGAGGTCTTACCAGGTATCGTGGAGGTTTGACTAAATAGGGTGTGGGTCCAACCATGTGGGGTGTAAGTCCAACCATGTGGGGTGAAGGTCCAACCATGTGGGGTGTAAGTTCAATCATGTGGGGGTGTAAGTCCAACCATGTGGGGGTGAAGGTCCAATCATGTGGGGGTGTAAGTCCAATCATGTGGGGGTGTAAGTCCAACCATGTGGGGTGTAAGTCCAACCATGTGGGATGTTAGTCCAACCATATGGGGTGTAGGTCCAACCATGTGGGATGTTAGTCAAACCCTGTGGGGGTCTAGGTCCAACCATGTGCGGTGGAAATCAGAAGTGGGGAGCATAAAATATATGAGACACTTTAATATATAATGTGAAGATCTATATGATTCTCAAGTCAATGGCGCTTCGAACAGCATTTTAGCAGAAAGAAATGATCTTAATAACGAGGTAATAAACTATTCTGATATTTGCTTGGTCGTGAAAATGTGCACCTCACGACGGCAATAATGTTTAGGGTAAGTACCTGACAAAGGAAATGTTATCTAGAATTACCCTCTCTTATTCACGATATATATATATATATATATATATATATATATATATATATATATATATATATATATATATATATATATATATATATATATATATATATATGTCGTACCTAATAGCCAGAACGCACTTCTCAGTCTACTATGCAACGCCCGATTTGCCTAATAAGCCAAGTTTTCATGAAATAATTGTTTTTCGCCTACCTAACCGACCTAACCTAACCTAACCTAACTTTTTCGGCTACCTAACCTAACCTAACCTATAAAGATAGGTTAGGTTAGGTTAGGTAGGGTTGGTTAGGTTCGGTCATATATCTACGTTAATTTTAACTCCAATACAGAAAAATTGACTTCATACATAATGAAATGGGTAGCTTTATCATTTCATAAGAATAAAATTTGAGGAAATATATTAATTCAGGAAAACTTGACTTATTAGGCAAATCGGGCCTTGCATAGTAGGCCGAGAAGTGCATTCTGGCTACTAGGTACGACATATATATATATATATATATATATATATATATATATATATATATATATATATATATATATATATATATATAATAACTTTCTGTCTTCCTTGAAATCGTATCATGTCCCCAGGTTAGGCTCGTTAAAGCGGCGGCAGACCCTCCAAAGGCGCATTCGTCAATTTTAACATACTGCGTATTCAAAATTTATATTTTGAAAATATAAGTTAATACCAAGTTCATATTTAGGACAACCAAGTGAGCGGGTTCGACTCCTCTCATGGCTACTACTGATTTTCTTATATATGTTAATATTTTTATGTACTAGAATATATCAACTTGTTAGGTCTAACTAAGATCAGGTTAGATGGTTAGGATCTGTTAGTAATTACTGTTTTTTCAACCTGTCCTCACGAATAGTACATCGTATTTTGACGTATAAATTCTCTAAATTCAAGAAAACGGACATATTAAAGTGCCCTTGTCCTAACCTACCAGAGGCCCCAAAACAGAAAACGGGACAGTACGTCACTTTCGCGAGCCGCTTCCATTTTCTAGTACGACAATTTTTGGCCTTACGTAACGCAGACGATCGAAAAGCAACGTTCTTTGCAGGAGGACAGATAGACTAAAAATCATGATCGCATAATTAAAATGATGTCCCGTTTTCTTTCTTCGCTCCTCGGTTAGGTTGAGTTCGAGCAATCTAGTACATCAGTTTAGTAAAGTGGGCTCGAGAGGACAGGCTGCATAAACTGAGGATTTAATGGTTGGATTAACGCGCATTTGCCCTATATTGATGAGGATCCACGTGAATTCAAGCAGAGAACGTGAACGCAGCACCA